>NC_084611.1:40875317-40915317 GCF_033978795.1 Nerophis ophidion
AGGTAACAGCTGAGGAACTACAACAGGACATTGCAAAGGCGGGAACGCAGGTTTCGTCCCACACAATAAGGCGCGCACTACGAGATGAAGGCCTCCATGCCAGAACTCCCAGGCGCAACCCACTTCTGACTACCAGACACAAGAAAAATAGACTCCAGTATGCCAAAAATCACCTGGACAAACCCCAAAGGTTTTGGGAAACTGTTCTATGGAGTGATGAGACAAAACTGGAACTCTTTGGGCCCATGAATCAACGTTATGTCTGGAGGAGAAAAAATGAAGCTTACAAAGAGAAGAAAACCTTGCCTACTGTTAAGCATGGTGGGGGGTCAATCATGCTCTGGGGCTGTTTCTCTGTCTCAGGTACCGGGAATCTCCAGCGCGTTCAAGGCATTATGAATTCTATTTCCTACCAGGATATATTAGCTGCAAATGTCATGAAGTCAGTGACGAAGCTGAGGCTTGGGAGACGTTGGCCCTTCCAACAGGACAACGATCCCAAGCATACCTCCAAATCAACATCAGAGTGGTTGCAGAAGAAGGGCTGGAAGACTCTAGAGTGGCCTTCACATTTGCCAGACCTAAATCCTATAGAAAACCTGTGGTGGGACTTGAAGAAGGAAGTTGCAGCACGCAAGCCCAAGAATATGAATGAACTGGAGGCCTTTGCCCAAGAGGAATGGGCTAAAATACCTGTAGATCGTTGCAAGAAGCTTGTGTCCGGTTATGTATCACGTTTGAAGGATGTAATTACTGCCAAAGGGTGTTCTACTAAGTACTAAAGATGCATTTAACTAGGGCGTTGAATAATTTTGTCAATGAGATATTAAGAAAAATGTCCTATTTTGGTATTTTGTAAAACACAGTGTTACAATTTAAGTTGCATTTGTCTATTTAACACATCTTTATTTGATATGACTATAAACCAAATACGGAATAAATGTCCAACCTGCTAAAACACCAAAATTGTGTGGGAGTTGAATAATTTTGATCACAACTGTACATGTGTGTGTGTGTGTGTGTGTGTGTGTGTGTATATATATATATATATATATATATATATATATATATGTATATATACATGTGTGCATATATATATATATATATGTATATATACATGTGTGCATATATATATATATATATATATACATACATGTGTATGTGTGTGTACATATGTATGTATGTATATATACGTGTGTATATATGTATATATACATGTGTGTGTATATATATGTATATATATAGACACACATATATATATATGTGTATATATATATATGTGTGTATATATATATATGCATATATATATATATATATATATATATATATGTATATATATATATATATATATATATAATGTGTGTGTCTATATACATATATATATATACACACATGTATATATACATACATACATATATACACACACACACACACATATATATATAGATATGGATATACCCCCCCACCCCGACGTTGGCAAGTATGTATGTGACATTATTTAACTATGCCATGTTTGTTATTGATTATAACGATCAGCTTTGAATAATAGTAGTGTGACATCTTGTGCATTACTTTGTCGGAGGTTCCTCCACAATGTGCCATTGTGCGTTCAAACTGGCATCTGCTGTCTGTAATGAGGCTGACCCATTTAGTGTCATGCAACACACACACACACACACACACACACACACACACTGAGTCTTTATATACTCATGCTCTGCCAGTAGACATATAACTAAAAGATCACTTTCTGTCTCTCTAGGATCCATGCGTCTTTGATCACCACATTCAATAAACACACTTTGATCCAAAGACGTTGACATGTTTGAGGAGAAAGTGGATTCGGACAAAAAAAAAAAAAAGGGAGGAGGTTGTGTAGTACTCAAAAGTACAAGTAGTGTGTGTAGTAGTAATCAGTGTGTCTGTGCAGCTAACATGGAATAGTTTGCATTCTATTTGTTATCAGAGATGCTGCTGATTGAAAAGACAAGCAAGAATTCCCACAGGGGGGGTCAGTAAGCTGTTAAACCCCCTGACGCACGCACACACACCCACACACACAAATGTAGTAACAAGTAACTGTAGCTCCAATTCAAATGTTTCCTCGCATTATAATATTGATGGCATTGTCGTGCATGTACGATTTGTTACATTGCTTTGCTAAATCCGGCTCAAACAAAGCACAGCAACATAAATTTTATAAATGTGACACAAGAGTTTGCATACAATGGCGCATCCCCATTTTTAATGTGTGGCTCGCCATCCGGGATGGACGACCGTGACATGTTGCTCCATGAATTAGTCATGGCGGCGCTAACGAGGAGGCCTGCGGGTGCGAGCACTTCCATTTTAGCGCGGCATTTTCTTATTTGAACGACCAAAGTTTGGACACTTTTCTTGCTTCCGGGCGTGCAATGTAAGTGTGTAAGTGATTTACAGCAGTGGTCCCCAACCACCGGACTCGATTGGTACCGGGCCGCAGGATAATTTTTTAATTATTATTATTATTTTTTTATTTATTAAATCATCATACAACTCCTCTCTGAGCTGCCACCTTATCGTGGTAGAGGAGTTTGCGTGTCCCAATGATCCTAGGAGGTATGTTGTCCAGGGGCTTTATGTCCCCTGGTAGGGTCTCCCAAGGCAAACAGTTTCGAGGTGAAGGATCAGACAAAGAGCAGCTCGAAGACCTTTATGAAGAAGACAAATCATGGACCCAGATTTCCCTCGCCCGGACGCAGGTTCACCGGGGCCCCCCTCTGGAGCCAGGCCCGGAGTTGGGGCACGATGGCGAGCGCCTGGCCGGCCACCAGGCGCTCGTGGGGCCCGGCCAGGCACAGCCCGAAGAGGCAACGTGGGTCACCCCTCCAATGGGCTCACCACCCATAGCAGGGGCCATAGAAGTCGGGTGAGATGTGAGCTGGGCAGCAGCCGAAGGCAGGGCACTTGGCGGTCCAATCCTCGGCTACAGAAGCTAGCTCTTGGGACGTGGAACGTCACCTCACTGGGGGGGAAGGAGCCTTAGCTAGTGCGCGAAGTGGAGAAGTTCCGGCTGGATATAGTCGGACTCACTTCGACGCACAGCAAGGGCTCTGGAACCACTTCTCTCGAGAGGGGCTGGACTCTCTTCCACTCTGGCGCGGCCGGCAGTGAGAGGCGACGGGCTGTGGTCGCAATTCTTGTTGCCCCATCGGCTCAAACCCTGCACGTTGGAGTTCAAACCGGTGGACGAAAGGGTAGCCTCCCTCGGCCTTTGCGTGAGGGATGGGTCCTGACGGTTGTTTGTGCTTACGCCCAAGCAGCAGTTCAGAGTACCCACCCTTTTTGGGTACACTCGAGGGAGTACTGGAGAGTGCTCCCCCGGGTGAATCCCTTGTCCTACTGGGGGACTTCAACGCTCATGTTGGCAACGACAGTGAAACCTAGAGAGGTGTGATTGGGAGGAATGGCCGCCCGGATCTGAACCCGAGTGGTGTTTTGTTTTTGGACTTTTGTGCTCATCACAGTTTGTCCATAACAAACACCATGTTCAAACATAAGGGTGTCCATACGTGCACTTGGCACCAGGACTCCCTAGGCCGCAGTTCCATGATCGACTTTGTAGTTTTGTCATCGGAATTGCGGCCTCATGTTTTGGACACTCGGGTGAAGAGAGGGGCGGAGCTTTCTACCGATCACCACCTGGTGGGGAGTTGGCTGCGATGGTGAGGGAGGATGCCGGACAGACCTGACAGGCCCAAAGGCATTGTGAGGGTCTGCTGGGAACATCTGGCTGAGTCTCCTGTCAAAGAAAGTTTCAATTCCCACCTGCGGAAGAACTTTGAACATGTCACGAGGGAGGTGCTGGACATTGAGTCCGAGTGGACCATATTCGGCACCTCTATTGTCGAGGGGGCTAAATGGAGCTGTGGCCGCAAGGTAGTAGGTGCCTGTTGGGGCGGTAATCCTAAAACCTGTTGGTGGACACCAGCGGTGAGGGATGCCGTCAAGCTGAAGGAGTCCTATCGGGTTCTTTTGGCTCATAGGACTCCGGAGGCAGCGGACAGGTACCGACAGGCCAAGAGGTGTGCAGCTTCAGCGGTCGTGGAGGCAAAAACTCGGACATGGGAGGAGTTCGGGGAAGCCATGGGAAACAAATTCCGGACGGCTTCGAAGTGATTCTGGACCACCATCCGCTGCCTCATGATGTGGATGCAGTGTACTATAAACACCGTGTATGTGGGTAGGTGGAAGGAATACTTCGAAGACCTCCTCAATCCCACCAACACGTCTTCCTGAGAGGAAGAAATGCCTGGGGAATCTGAGGTTGCTGAGGTAGTTAAAAAGCTCCTCGGTGGCAAGGCCCCAGGTGTGGGTGAGATCCGCCTGGAGTTCCTTAAAACTCTGAATGCTGTGAGGCTGTCTTGGTTGACAAGACTCTGCAGCATTGCGTGGACATCAGGGGCGGTACCTCTGGATTGGCAGACCGGGGTGGTTGTTCCTCTCTTTAAGAAGGGGGACCGGAGGGTGTGTTCCAACTATCGTGGGATCACACTCCTCAGCCTTCCCGGTAAGGTTTTATCAGGTGTACTAGAGAGTAGGCTACGCCGGATAGTCGAACCTCGGATTCAGGAGGAACAGTGTGGTTTTCGTCCTGGTCGTGGAACTGTGGACCAGCTCTATACTCTCGGCAGGGTTCTCGAGGGTGCATGGGAGTTTGCCCAACCGGTCTACAAGTGCTTTTTGGACGTGGAGAAGGCATTCGACCGTGTCCCTCGGGAAGTCCTGTGGGGACTGCTCAGAGAGTATGGGGTATCGGACTGTCTTATTGTGGCGGTCCGTTCCCTGTACGATCAGTGTCAGAGCATGGTCCGCATTGCTGGCAGTAAGTCGGACACGTTTCCAGTGAGGGTTGGACGCCAAGGCTGTCTTTTGTCACCGATTCTGTTCATAACTTTTATGGACAGAATTTCTAGGCGCAGTCAAGGCGTTGAGGGGTTCCGGTAGGGTGGCCCCGGGATTAGGTCTCTGCTTTTTGCAGATGATGTGGTCCTGATGGCTTCATCTGACCGGGATCTTCTGCTCTCACTGGATTGGTTTGCAGCGGAGTGTGAAGCAACCGGAATGAGAATCAGCACCTCCAAGTCCGAGTCCATGATTCTTGCCCGGAAAAGGGTGGAATGCCATCTCCGGGTTGGGGAGTAGACCCTGCCCCAAGTGGAGTAGATCAAGTACTTAGGAGTCTTGTTCATGAGTAAGGGAAGAGTGGATCGTGAGATCGACAGGCGGATCCGTGCTGCGTCTTCAGTAATGTGGACGTTGTACTGATCCGTTGTGGTGAAGAAGTAGCTGAGCCGGAAGGCAAAGCTCTCAATTTACTGGTCGATCTACGTTCCCATCCTCACCTATGGCAATGAGCTTTGGGTCATGACCAAAAGGATAAGATCACGGGTACAAGCTGCCGAAATGAGTTTCCTCCGCCGTGCGGCGGGGCTCTCCCTTAGAGATAGGGTGAGAAGCTCTGCCATCTGGGAGGAACTCAAAGTAAAGCCGCTGCTCCTCCACATCGAGAGGAGCCAGATGAGGTGGTTCGGGCATCTGGTCAGGATGCCACCCAAACGCCTCCCTAGGGAGGTGTTTAGGGCACGTCCAACCGGTAGGACGCCACGGGGAAGACCCAGGACACGTTGGGAAGACTGTGTCTCCCGGCTGGCCTGGGAACGCCTCGGGATCCCCCGGGAAGAGCTAGAGGAAGTGGCTGGGCAGAGGGAAGTCTTGGCTTCCCTTCTTAGGCTGCTGCCCCCGCGACCCGACCTCGGCTAAGCGGAAGAAGATGGATGGATGGATAAATTAACATAAAAAGCACAAGATTCACTTACAATTAGTGCACCAACCCAAAAAACTCCCTTTTTCATGACAAAACAAATAAAAAAATTAAAATTTGTTTTTATTAAATCAACTTAAAAAACAGAAGTTACACTTACAATTAGTGCACCAACCCAAAAAACCTCACTTTTTGACAAAAATAAATAAATAAATTATTAAATCAACATAAAAAACACAATTTACACTTACAATTAGTGCACCAACCCAAAAAACCTCCCTTTTTCATGACAAAAAAGGAATTTTATTTTTTATTTTTTATTAAATCAACATAAAAAACACAAGATACCCTTACAATTAGAGCACCAACCCCAAAAACCTCCCCTTTTCCATCCATCCATCCATTTTCTACCGCTTATTCCCTTCCGGGGTCGCGGGGGGCGCTGGCGCCTATCTCAGCTACACAAAAAAAAGTTTTTATTAAATCAACATAAAAAACACAAGATGCACTTACAATTAGTGCACCAACCCAAAAAACCTCCCTTTTTCATGACAAAAAAGAAAAACTAAACTTTTTTTTTTTAATCAAATTCACATAAAAAACACAAGATACACTTCCATTTAGTGCACCAACCCAAAAAACCTCCCTTTTTCATGAAAAAAAAGAAAAACTAAACTTTTTTTTTTTTTATCAAATCCACATAAAAAACACAAGATACACTTCCAATTAGTGCACCAACCCAAAAAACCTCCCTTTTTCATGAAAAAAAGGAAAAAATATATATATTTTTTTTCATTAAATCAACATAAAAAACATAAGATACACTTACAATTAGTGCACCAACCCAAAAAAACCTCCCTTTTTCATGACAAAAAAAAGAAAAAAAAATGTTTTTATTAAATCAACATAAAAACACAAGATACACTTACAATTAGTGCACCAACGCAAAAAAAAATCCCTTTTTCATGACAAAAAAAGGGGAAAAAAAATTTGTTTTTTATTAAATCAACTTAATCAATCAATCAATCAATGTTTACTTATATAGCCCTAAATCCCTAGTGTCTCAAAGGGCTGCACAAACCACTACGACATCCTCGGTAGGCCCACATAAGGGCAAGGAAAACTCACACCCAGTGGGACGTCGGTGACAATGATGACTATGAGAACCTTGGAGAGGAGGAAAGCAATGGATGTTGAGCGGGTCTAACATGATACTGTGAAAGTTCAATCAATAATGAATCCAACACAGTCGCGAGAGTCCAGTCCAAAGAGGATCCAACACAGCAGCGAGAGTCCCGTTCACAGCGGAGCCAGCAGGAAAACATCCCAAGCGGAGGCGGATCAGCAGCGCAGAGATGTCCCCAGCCGATACTTAAACTTAAAAAACACAAGATACACTTACAATTAGTGCACCAAACCAAAAAACCTCCCTTTTTCATGACAAAAAAGGAAAAAAATATATATATATTTTTTAATTAAATCAACATAAAAAACACAAGATACACTTACTTGTGCACCAATGCAAAAAAACTCCCTTTTTCATGACAAAAGAAGGAAAAAAATGATTTTGTTTTTATTAAATCAACATAAAAAACACAAGATACACTTACAATTAGTGCACCAACCCCAAAAAACTCATTTTCATGACAAAAAAGTTTTTATTAAATCAACATAAAAAACACAAGATACACTTACAATTAGTGCACCAACCCAAAAAACCTCCCTTTTTCATGACAAAAAAATGAATTTTTTTTTTTTTTTTTTTTTTACTAAATCAACATTTAAAACACAAGATACACTTCCAATTAGTGCACCAACCCAAAAAAACTCCCTTTTTCATGACAAAAGAATGAAAAAAATATTTTTTTTATTTTTATTAAATCAACATAAAAAACACAAGATACACTTACAATTAGTGCACCAACCCAAAAAACCTCCCTTTTTCATGACAAAAAAATGATTTTTTTTATTTTTTATTAAATCAACATAAAAAACACAAGATACACTTACAATTAGTGCACCATCCCAAAAAAAACTCCCTTTTTCATGACAAAAAAATGATTTTTTTTATTTTTTATTAAATCAACATAAAAAACACAAGATACACTTACAATTAGTGCACCATCCCAAAAAAAACTCCCTTTTTCATGACAAAAAAATGATTTTTTTTATTTTTTATTAAATCAACATAAAAAACACTAGATACACTTACAATTAGTGCACCAACCCAAAAAAACTCCCTTTTTCATGACAAAAAAAGATATATATTTTTTTTGTTTTTATTAAATCAACATAAAATACACTTACAATTAGTGCACCAACCCAAAAAACCTCCCCGTGGGACAAATTATCAAGCGTTGACCGGTCCGCAGCTACAAAAAGGTTGGGGACCACTGGTTTACAGGACAGGATGTTTGTCGACAAAGGAGGACCACCATGGGCGTGCATCATCAATGATTATTTTGGTCAGAAAAAATCACGTGTCATGTTTACTCTCTCATCCCTATTTTCAAAAAGCATGCAAAGGAAAAATAAGCTAAGCAGTGTTAATTAAAGGTATTGTATTTTCTGGACCATAGGGCGCACCGGGTTATAAGGCGCACTGCCGATGAGCACGTCTGGTCAGGTTTTTTTTCATACAAAAGGCGCACCGGATTATAAGGCGCATTAAAAGGGGTCATATTAGGGCTGGGCGATATGGCCTTTTATTAATATCTCGATATTTTTAGCCCATGTCACGATACACCATATATATCTCGATATTTTGCCATAGCCTTTAATGAACACTTGATACATATAATCACAGCAGTATGATGATTCTATGTGTCTACATTAACACATTCTTCTTCAGACTGCATTAATATATGCTCATTTTAAACTTTCATGCAGAGAGGGAAATCACAACTAAGTCAATTTACCAAAAGTGTATTTATTAAACAGTTATTGGCACAGTGGCACAAACATTCATGTCATTTCCAAAACAGAAAGTGCAAGATTGTCAGACACATTTTAAAACCAGCTATGAGTGCACTTTTGTGCATGATGTGACTAAGATGACATATCAACAATGCTAAATTAAGGTGCACTTTTTGTACAGCACGCCACTACAATAGTTTAAAACAAATAAAGTGCACTTTTCTGCATGATGTCACAACATATTTTAATAAGTGTCAAATAAAAATGAGCTGCATAATAGGAAATTGAATAGTGTATGTTCTTCACTATGTGGTAGGTTCCTGCGGACGATATCTCCTCTTTTTGTTGACTATTTTTTTCATACAGTGTTGATTGATTGATTCATTAGTAGAATGCACTGTACAGTACATATTCCGTTCAATTAACCACTAAATGGTAACACCCGAATAAGTTTTTCAACTTGTTTAAGTCGGGCTCCACGGTAATCTATTCATGGATCTGGAAATTGTTGCTTGAGCATTTTGTTGGGTGTGGCACCGAACGGAGATGTTGACATGCAGAGTTTCAAACACTCTTCATTCTCTAGCAAGGACTTAGCAAAGTCTGGGCTTCCCTGCTTAGGCTGCTGCCCCCGCGACCCGACCTCGGATAAGTGGAAGAAGATGGATGGATGGATATGTGAATAATGCTGTATAATAGTCTGTATTTATACAAACCCCGTTTCCATATGAGTTGGGAAATTGTGTTAGATGTAAATGTAAACGGAATACAATGATTTGCAAATAATTTTCAACCCATATTCAGTTGAATATGCTACAAAGACAACATATTTGATGTTCATACTTAAACATTTTTTTTTTGCAAATAATCATTAACTTTAGAATTTGATGCCAGCAACACGTGCTAAAGAAGTTGGGAAAGGTGGCAATAAATACTAATGAAGTTGAGAAATTCTCATCAAACACTTATTTTGAACATCCCAACGGTGTGCAGGCTAATTGGGAACAGGTGGGTGCCATGATTGGGTATTAGAGCAGCTTCCATGAAATGCTAAGTCATTCACAAACAAGGATGGGGCGAGGGTCACCAATTTGGAAGCAAATTGTCGAACAGTTTTTGAACAACATTTCTCAGCGAGCTATTGCAAGGAATTTAGGGATTTTACCATCTACGGTCCGTACAATCATCAAAAGGTTCAAAGAATCTGGTGAAATCACTGCACGTAAGCGATGATATTAAGGACCATTGATCCCTCAGGCGGTACTGCATCAAAAACAGACATCAGTGTGTAAAGGATATCACCACATTGGCTCAGGAACACTTCATAAAACCACTGTCAGTAACTACAGTTGGTTGCTACATCTGTAAATGCAAGTTCAAAATCTGCTATGCAAATCAAAACCCATTTATCAACAACACCAAGGAACGCCGCTGGCTTCACTGGGCCCGAGATCATCCAAGATGGACTGATGCAAATTGGAAAAGTGTTCTGTGGTCTGATGAGTTCACATTTCAAATTATATTTGGAAACTGTGGACGTGGTGTCCTCCGGAACAAAGAAGAAAATAACCATCCGGATTGTTGTAGGCGCAAAGTTCAAGAGCTAGCATCTGTGATGGTATGGGGGTGTATTGGTGCCCAAGGCATGGGTAGCTTGCACACCTGTAAAGGTGACTGGTCCTTACAGGTATTGGAGCAACATATGTTGTCATCCAAGCAACGTTATCATGGACGCCCCTGCTTATTTCAGCAAGACAATGCCAAGTCACGCGTTACAACAGCGTGATTTCGTAGTAAAAGAGTGCGGGTACTTTCCTGGCCCACCTGCAGTCCAGACCTGTCTCCCATCGAAAATGTGTGGCACATTATGAAGCGTAAAATACGACAGTGGAGAACCCGGACTGTTGAACGACTGAAGCTCTACATAAAAAAAGAATGGGAAAGAATTCCCCTTTCAAAGCTTCAACAATTAGTTTCCTCAGTTCCTAAACGTTTATTGAGTGTTATTAAAAGAAAAGGTGATGTAACACAGTGGTGAACATGCCCTTTCCCAACTACTTTGGGACGTGTTGCAGCCATGAAATTCTAAGTTAATTATTATTTGCAAAAAAAAAATTAAGTTTATGAGTTTGAACATCAAATATGTTGTCTTTGTAGTGCATTCAACTGAATATGGGTTGAAAAGGATTTGCAAATCATTGTATTCCGTTTGTACTTGCATCTAACGCAATTTCCCAATTCAGGTGGAAACGGGGTTTGTATTATTCACATGTAAAAAAAACACATGTGTTTATTGTTTTTTGTGAGCCAACTATGGTGCTGAATATCCCCCAGGGATCAATAAAATACTTTCTATTCTATTCTATTCTATTAAGTTCTACTAAAACACGTAGGGCGGGCTCATCAACTAAGCGATATTACGTCATGAAAAGCCGCAGCTTCAAAAGGCAGCGTTTTGAGCGAGATGATCGATTCTTCTCACGTTTGGTATTCTCCGGCAAGCTCCCGGGACACATAACATCATTAAAAGGCTGCTTTTGCATCATCGATAATAAGACGCTGGTATGATGAGCTTTTTAAAGCGAGCGTGTGTGTTCTGTCGAGGCTGCCTCCACGAGCGTGGCATCAGGATGACGCTGATGCTCGGTGTCGGGTCCTGTGTCTCTTGCTGTACCCTGCCTTCGTGTCACGCTGTTTTCTTCCCGTCCTTTGCTCGCTGCATCTGGATGATGTGCAGACAGGAAAGCACAGAGATGTGTGCGTGCATGTGAGTGTGTGTGTGTTACATGTGCAGCCGAGCTAACTGGAGCAGGGTCTGCGTGGTGAGCACACGCTTGACGGCCCGCCTGCAGCCTCGTCATACACCATAATCTGCCTAACGGAGGCCCATCTGAGCCAGTAACGCCTTCAGCAATGATGTGTTAGGTTCGTTCGTCATTAGCATGTCTTCATCAACACTAACAAAAAAAAAATCAGAGCCCAAGAAGATCGGATAAAGCAAGCATTAAATGTAGGCTTCAAAGCTCCTCCTGAGTAATTCTGTTCTTTTTATCCTTAAACCACCAGGAGAGACAGAGGGTTGACTTCGCTATATTCCTTACAATAATGCTCTCTTTCCCACCGAGCTCCTGGTTGACGGCCTTGTCTGTGCTAGTCTTGTGCAGATCTACAATCGGGCCCCTAAAATGTCCTTTGACAGCTTCTTTGGTCTTTCCATGATGGTGGAGAGCTTTCAATGTAGGGCTCGGTGATATGGCCTTTTTTTAATATCTCGATATTTTTAGGCCATGTCACGATACACATTATATATATCCATATTTTTGCCTTAGCCTTGAATGAACCCTTGATGCAAATAATCACAGCAGTATGATGATTCTATGTGTCTACATTAAACATTCTTCTTCATACTGCATTAATATATGCTACTTTTAAAGGCCTACTGAAATGAGATTTTCTTATTTAAACGGGGATAGCAGGTCCATTCTATGTGTCATACTTCATAATTTCGCGATATTGCCATATTTTTGCTGAAAGGATTTAGAAGAGAACATCGACGATAAAGTTTGCAACTTTTGGTGCTAATAAAAAAGCCTTGCCTGTACCGGAAGTAGCAGACAATGTGCGAGTGACATCACGGGTTGTGGAGCTCCTCACATCCTCACATTATTTACAATCATGGCCACCAGCAGCGAGAGCGATTCGGACCGAGAAAGCGACGAATTCCCCATTAATTTGAGCGAGGATGAAAGATTTGTGGATGAGGAAAGGGAGAGTGAAGGACTAGAGAGAAAAAAAGACTACAGTGGGAGCGATTCAGATGTTATTAGACAAATTTACTAGGATAATTCTGGAAAATCCCTTATCTGCTTATTGTGTTTCTAGTGTTTTAGTGAGATTATATGGTCGTACCTGTACAACCTGAAGGTAAGCCCCACAC
Source organism: Nerophis ophidion (assembly GCF_033978795.1). Classification (NCBI taxonomy): domain Eukaryota; kingdom Metazoa; phylum Chordata; class Actinopteri; order Syngnathiformes; family Syngnathidae; genus Nerophis; species Nerophis ophidion. The sequence goes on from NC_084611.1 coordinate 40,887,974, forward strand.
CTTTCTTCAGTACCAGTCGACGGGTGGTGGCGATGCCCATCTCTGCCCTTCGCAAGGGACCCTCTTCGAAACACGATCTTTCGAAATGATCGCTGCATAATACACTGTACTTTGTGTGTGTGTGGTCCAATCCAACCGTGTTCGCTTGACCGCTTTGTTCCATAGTAAAGCTTCACCGTCATCTTTTGGGAATGTAAACAATGAAACACCGGCTGTGTTTGTGTTGCTAAAGGCGGCCGCAATACACCGCTTCCCACCTACAGATTTCTTCTTTTAAGTGTCCATAATTCATTGAACAAATTGCAAAAGATTCAGCTACACAGATGTCCAAAATACTGTGGAAATATGCGCTAAAAATATATTAACATTGCAACACATGCCAATACGGCCGGTTTAGTTTACTAAATTACAATTTTGAATTTCCCGCGGAGTTTCTTGTTGAAAACTTTGCGGAATGATGATGCGTATGATGACGCGTGCGCGTGAGATCTCGAGTTGGAGGGGACATAGCGCAGCACTACTAGCGGCTAAAACTTGTCTCTTTTCATCGCGCAATCACACAGTATTCTGGACATCTGTGTTGCTGAATCTTTTGCAATTTGTTCAATTAATAATGGAGACGTCAAAGTAGATAGATGGATGTGGGAAGCTTTAGCCGTTAGCCACACAAACACACGATGTTTCCTTGTTTAAAATTCCCGCTTTACTATGGATCGGAGCAGTCACGCGAACATGGATCCCGACCACTTGTCAACCGGCAAGTTTCGGTGAGAAAATTGTGGTAAAAAGTCGCCTCTTACCGGAGATCAGCGGAACTTCTGGCATGCTGCTGCTGCCGTGACTAATTCCCTCAGAGACTGGCGTCAAGACACCCGTGGACACACCCCTCCGACTATCATGTACTATATAATCTCACTAAAACACTAGCAACACAATACAAAGATAAGGGATTTCCCACAATTATCTTTGTGAATGTGTCTAAAAACATCTGAATCGCTCACAATGCAATCGCCTTTTTTTTTTTTTACTTTATTTTATATATTTATTTATTTCTAGTCCTTCGCTATCAATATCCTCAGCCACGAATCTTTCATCCTCGCTCAAATTAATGGGGAAATTGTCGTTTTCTCGGTCCGAATAGTGCGCTGATTGCTGATCGCCTACAGCCAGCTACGTCATGTGGGCAGGCAGAGTGCAAATATGAGGGCGCATTCAATGCGCCCTGGCTGTAACAAATACAATAGTATGGGGGTTAAGGGTTTTATGCCACTGATTCTAATCATCGATATTGAGATGAGACTCGGTGTGTAACATGTTTAACTTCTTCATCCAGTCCTCCAGTGATAATGGTACTTGTAAGAAATGTGGTTTATTTGCTGCCAAAGCGGTAATGATTGTTATTAAAGGAGTGACTCCACGCTGTGTGTGGACCAGGGGATCAAAAATAAATATAGTATCAGTATTTTGTGATTAGCCAATCACATTTTTTTTCACGGAAATAGTCCGATACTGATCAGTGGCCAATTGATCGCTTGTTGATAGTCCATCAAATATTTACTTTATTCAATCAAATACAATTTCATCTGGTACATGGTGAAGTACATGTTATATATATATATAATATATATGTGTATATATATATACATATATATATATATATACTACTGCGTAGTTTTGTACTGTAGTTATATGACAGAACAAGTGTGATAAATCAGCATTTATTGGTTCATATGAACTTTTCTGGTGAATGTATGTGCATCATATTCAACATGTGATAGGATGATGCACCAGTGACTCGGCTTCAGCTGTTAAGTGTGTGTGTCCGTGTGTGTGTGTGTGTGTGTGTGTGTGTGTGTGTGTGTGTGCGTGCGTTTGTGTGTGCGTGCGTGTGTTTCTGTTTCTGTAAGCCAGCTGTCAGTCATGTCGAAGTCTTTGTTTGCAACCTACAAAAAAACAAAGATAAATTCTTCAGGACAAGCTAAAATCATCAGCCCAGAGGTTGGGTCTTGGGCACAGTCGGGTGTTCCAACAGGACAATGACCCCAAACACACGTCAAAAGCGGTAAAGGAATGGCTAAATCAGGCTAGAATGAAGGTTTTAGAATGGCCTCCCCTTAGTCCTGACATAAACGTGTCTTGAGTTTCCAATACTTTGTATAACTCTTAATTTTTTATGATAGAGTGATTGGAGCACATACTTGTTTGTCACAAAAAACATTCTTGAAGTTTTCTTCATTTATGAATTTATTATGGGTCCACTGAAAATTTAACCAAATCTGCTGGGTCAAAAGTATTCATGTTTGCTTACATGTCCCTTGGCAAGTTTCACTGCAATAAGGCACTTTTAGTAGCCATCCACAAGTTTCTGCTTGAATTTTTGACCACTCTTCTTGACAATTTTATTGCAGTTTAGTTTTTTCAGCATTGTCCACACGTTTAAGTCAGGACTTAGGGAAACCCATTCTAAAACCTTAATTCTAGCCTGATTCATCAATCAATCAATGTTTACTTATATAAACCTAAATTATGAGTTTCTCATAGGGCTGCACAAGCCACAACACCCTCGGCTCAGATCCCACATCAGGGCAAGAAAAAACTCAACTCAATGGAATAACATTGAGAAACCTTGAAGGGGACCACAGATGTGGGGACCCCCCCTGGGCGACGGGTGCAATGGACGTCCAGTGGATCTACCATAACATTGTGAGATTTTAGTCGAATTAAGCCATTCCTTTACCACTTTTGACGTGTGTTTTGGGTCATTGTCCTGTTGTAACACCCGACTGCGCCCAAGACCAAACCTCCGGGTTGGTAATTTTAGCATGTCCTGAAGAATTTGGAGGTAATCCCCCTTTTTCATTGTCCCATTTACTCTCTGTAAATCACCAGTTCCATTGGCAGCAAAACAGGCCGAGAGCATAATACTACCACCACCATGCTTGACAGTAGGAATGGTGTTCATGGGATTAAATGCCTCACCTTTTCTACTCCAAACATATTGCTGGGTATTGTGGCCAAACAGCTCCATATTTGTTTCATCTGACATCACATGTACAAAGATAAGACCGCCTAGTTCTGTGGTTCAGTAGACCCATAACAAATTCACAAAAGAACCAAACTTCATGAAAGTTTTACAAAACCCTATTTTCACCTATACCTGAAAAATTTCACAGTCCACATTTTTCTATCGTTTCTTCAAGTGTTTCTTCAGCATTGTCCACACGTTTATGTCAAGACTTTGGGAAGGCCATTCTAAAACCTTCATTCTAGCCTGATTTAGCCATTCCTTTACCACTTTTGACGTGTGTTTGGGGTCATTGTCCTGTTGGAACACCCAACAGTGCCCAAGACCCAACCTCCGGGCTGAAGATTTTAGCTTGTCCTGAAGAATTTGGAGGTTTTTCATTGTCCCATTTACTTTCTTTAAAGCACCAGTTCCATTGGCAGCAAAACAGGCCCAGAGCATAATGCTACCACCATCATGCTTGACGGTAGAGATGGTGTTCCTGGGATTAAAGGCCTCACCTTTTCCCCTCCAAACATATTGCTGGGTATTGTGGCCAAACAGCTCCATTTTTGTTTCATCTGACATCACGTGGACAAAAATAGGACCTCCTGGATGAAAGTTCTGTGGTTCAGTAGACCCATAATAAATTCATAAAAAAAACAAACTTAATGAAAGTTTTCCAAAACCCTATTTTCACCTATTCCTGAAAAGTTTTCACAGTCCACATTTTCCAACCGTTTCTTCAACGGTTTGTTCAGCATTGTCCACAGGTTTAAGTCAGGACTTTGGAAAGGCCATTCTAAAACCTTAATTCTGGTCTGATTTAGCCATTCCTTTACCACTTTTGACGTGTGTTTGGGGTCATTGTTCTGTTGGAACACCCAACTGCGCCCAAGACCCAACTTCCGGGCTGATGATTTTAGCTTGTCCTGAAGAATCTGGAGGTAAATCCTCTTTTTTCATTGCCCCATTTACTCTCTGTAAAGCACCAGTTCCATTGGCAGCTTAATAGGCCCAGAGCATAATACTACCACCACCATGCTTGACAGTAGGGATGGTGTTCCTGGGATTAAAGGCCTCACCTTTTCTCCACCAAACATATTGCTGGGTATTGTGGCCAAACAGCTCCATTTTTGTTTCATCTGACATCACATGGACAAAGATAAGACCTTCTGTAGGAAAGTTCTGTGGTCAGATGAAACAAAAAGTAAGCGGTGTGGCCCCAATATCCATGGCTACCTAAAGCGCCTTATTGCAGTGACACTTGCCAAGGGACATGTAAGCAAATATTAACATTGCTGTATGTATACTTTTGACCCAGCACATTTTCAGTAGAGCCATAATATATTCATAAAAGAACCAAACTTCATGAATGTTTTTTGTGACCAACAAGTATGTGATCCAATCACTCTATCACAAACAAATAAGAGTTGTAGAAATGATTGGAATCTCAAGACAGCCATGACATGATGTTCTTTACAAGTGTATGTAAACATTTGACCGCGACTGTATAAGCCAGCTAGGTAGGCTACAGGCTAACGAAGCGCTGCTTTGTCTCCACAGTTCCTTCCTGGTCTAGCTGGCCAATGCCGGCCCCGTCGTGGACGTCTGGCGGCGGTCCCAGCAGTAATCGTGCGAGAGCGGTCCCCGCCGCCTAGCCCATGATGCCGTCATCCACACGGAAAGGCGTGCCAAAGGACCCCGAGCTGGCCGAACTCTTCTTCAAGGATGACCCCGAGGAAGTCTTCTGCGACCTGCACGAGATCGGACATGGCAGCTTTGGGGCCGTCTACTTTGTACGTGTTTTTTTTTATCCCTTCGTTTATTATTGTGAACTCGTCATATTTAATATCATTCAATGTTTATTTATATAGCACCTAAATCACAAGTGTCTCAAAGGGCTGCACAAGCGACAACGACATCCTCGGTTCAGATCCCACATAAGGGCAAGGAAAAACTCACCCCAGTGGGACGTCGATGTGAATGACTATGAGAAACCTTGGAGAGGACCGCAGATGTGGGTGACCTCCCACCCCTCGTCGAGTGGGTTTAGCATAATATTGTGAAAGTCCAATCCATAGTGGATCTAACATAATAGTGTCAGACTCCAGTCCATAGTGGATCTAACATAATATTATGCGAGTCTAGTCCGTAGTGGATCTAATACAATATAGTAAAAGTCCAGTCCATAGTGGATCTAACATAATAGTGAGAGTCCAGTCCATAGTGGATCTAACATAATATTGTGAGAGCCCAGTCCTTAGTGTATCTAACATAATAGTGTGAGAGTCCAGTCCATAGTGGATCTAACATAATATTGTGAGAGTCCAGTCCATAGTGGATCCAACATAATAGTGTGAGAGTCCAGTCCATAGTGGATCTAACATAATATTGTGAGAGCCCAGTCCATAGTGGATCTAACATAATATTGTGAGAGTCCAGTCCATGGTGGATCTAACATAATAGTGAGAGTCCAGTCCATAGTGGATTTAACATAATATTGTAAGAGTCCAATCCATAGTGGATCTAACATAATAGTGAGAGAGTCCATTCCATAGTGGATCTAATATAATAGTGAGAGTCCAGTCCATAGTGGATCTAACATAATATAATGAGAGTCCAGTCCATAGTGGATTCAACACAAGGGAGAAGGGGAAGAGCAGAAATGAAAAGAAACGGCAGATCAACTGGTCTAAAAAGGGGGGTCTATTTAAAGGCTAGAGTATACAAATTAGTTTTAAGATGGACTTAAATGCTTCTACTGAGGTAACATCTCTAACTGTTACCGGGAGGGCATTCCAGAGTACTGTAGCCCCAATAAAAAACGCTCTATAGCCCGCAGACTTTTTTTGGGGCTCTGGGAATCACTAATAAGCCGGAGTTCTTTGAAGGCAGATTTCTTGCCGGGACATATGGTACAATACAATCAACAAGATAGGATGGAGCTAGACCGTGTAGTATTTTATACCTAAGTAGTAAAACTTTAAAGTCAAATCTTAAGTGCACAGGAAGCCAGTGCAGGTGAGCCATTATAGGTATATATAAATAGGTACCGTATATACAGTGGGGCAAAAAATGTTTAGTCAGCCACCGATTGTGCAAGTTCTCCCACTTAAAATGATGACAGAGGTCTGTAATTTTCATCATAGGTACACTATTCTTCTTCCTCCAAACACGACGAGTTGAATTTATACCAAAATGGATACATGGATGATACAGCAGAGGATTGGGAGAATGTCATGTGGTCAGATGAAACCAAAATATAACTTTTTGGTATAAACTCAACTCGTCGTGTTTGGAGGAAGAAGAATACTGAGTTGCATCCCAAGAACACCAACCCTACTGTGAAGCATGGGGGTGGAAACATCATGCTTTGGGGCTGTTTTTCTCCTAAGGGGACAGGACAATTGATCCGTGTTATGGAAAGAATGAATGGGGCCATGTATCGTGAGATTTTGAGCCAAAACCTCCTTCCATCAGAGAGAGCTTTGAATGGTTGACCAAATACTTATTTTCCACCATAATTTACAAATAAATTCTTTAAAATTCCTGCAATGTGAATTCCTGGATTTTTTTTAACATTCGGTCTCTCACAGTTGAAGTGTACCTATGATGAAAATTACAGACCTCTGTTATCATTTTAAGTGGGAGAACTTGCACAATCGGTGGCTGACTAAATACTTTTTTGCCCCACTGTATGTATATAAAAGTATATAAAGGTATATACGGTATAGGTATATATATATTTAGATATATATGTATATAAAGGTATATACAGTATAGGCGTAATATGATCAAACGTTTTTGTTCTTGTCAAAAGTCTAGCAGCCGCATTTTGTACCAACTGTAATCTTTTAATTCTAGACATAGGTAGACCTGAAAATAATAGGTTACACGAGACGAGACTTAACGAAGGCATGAATAATGATGTCATTGTCGCTAGTGGACAAAATGGAACGAATTTTCGCGATCATACATTTCGTCCTCTGGGATTTCAAAACAAGTCAGCGGCACATCTCGTGCAGTCGGTCATATAGAGGATCTTTGGCGTGTGTAAACTTGGTGCTCCTGTTTTATTCATCATGCATTATTTCTACTTGAATCCTACCGTGCCTTATAAACACTTCAGTGCTTAGCATTCTGAAAATGCAGCCTACAGAGTTTGAAGTGATACTTCCAGAAAGACAGTAGGAGGGTGAACAAAATGAAGGCATGTTAGCCACATGCATAGTTGATGTACAATATCGGAGAACATACCCCGTGAAGTGTCGAATCAATTTGCCTATCGTAAATATTGATCGGACTCCTCGGCCCTGACAATCAGCTCGAGTGAACTTCCGTGTTGCGGTGCCTCACCACTCTTCTTACGCCGCTCTCGTCGCACACTTCACATCCAACCAACGATGGCGGCCGCAAGGAAAAGTCAAATGGAAATATTTGCGGTCGCTGTAACGCCATGGAATATTCACCTCTGACACGCAGCCCTGCTGTGGAGTAACCATACACTTAGTTGCCGGATTAAACGCTAACAAGTAAAACACTTTGTAAAGGACAGAGAAACACCTTTTTTTTCTGTAAAATTATTTTTTAAATGTTTGTAGTTTTTAAAATAGTTTTTTTTTTTTGAAGACCTACTGTAGAAACACTACTCAGAGATCCTCTATAGGAGGGGTGTCAAAGTCGAGGCCCCTGGTCCAGATCTGGCCCGCAAATTAATTATCTATGGATGATATTTGATTTGATTGACTGGAACTTTTAGCTATTTTAAAGGAAGTACCCGTTCTCTAGGGCAAAACACAATCTGGTCAAAGATCCTCTACATGACAGGATTGTTCTGCTATTTTTAAGGACTTATTGTAAAAAATATCCACTATTGACTGAAACAATTAGCTATTTTAAAGCAAGTACCCGTTCTGTACTGCAAAAAAAAATACTGGTCAAAGATTCTCTATAAGACAAGAGCGCTTTGCTGTTGTTAAGTAACTACTGCAGAAATACTTGTCAAAGATCCCTTGCATGACAGAAGCTCCACTGTTTTTTTTTAAAGACCTACTGCAAAAAATATTCAGTATTGACTGGAATATTTAACTATTTTAAAGGAAGTACCCGTTCTGTACAGCAAAAAAAAATCAGGTTAAAGGTCCTCAATATGACAGGATTGTTCTGCTGTTTTTAAGGACCTACTGCAAAAAATATCCACAATTGACTGGAACATTTAGCTTTTTTAAAGGAAGTACCCGTTCTGCACGGCAAAAAAACATTGGTCAAAGATCCTCTATAAGACATGAGCGCTTTGCTGTTGTTAAGTAACTACTGCAGAAATACTTGTCAAAGATCCCTTATATGACAGAAGCTCCACTGTTGTTTTTAAAGACCTACTGCAAAAAATATCCACTATTGACTGGAACGTTTAGCTGTTTTAAAGGAAGTACCCGTTCTGTGCAGAAAAAATAAAAAATCTGGTCTAAGATCCTCTATATGACAGAAGCTCCACTGTTGTCGAGGGGCGGTTTAGCTCGGTTGGTAGAGTGGCCGTGCCAGCAATTTGAGGGTTGCAGGTTCGATTCCCGCATCCGCCATCCTAGTCACTGCCGTTGTGTCCTTGGGCAAGACACTTTACCCACCTGCTCCCAGTGCCACCCACACTGCTTTAAATGTAACTTAGATATTGGGTTTCACTATGTAAAAGCGCTTTGATTCACTAGAGAAAAAGCGCTATATAAATATAATTCACTTCACTTCACTGTTTTTAAGGGCCTACTGCAAAAATATCCTCTATTGACTCAAACATTTAGCTATTTTAAAGAAAGAAACCGCTTTGTACTGCAAAAAAACATTGGTCAAATATCCTCAATTAGACATGAGCACTTTGCTGCTGTCAAGTAACTACTGCAGAAATACTTGTCAAAGATCCCTTATATGACAGAAGCTCCACTGTTGTTTTTAATGATCTACTGAAAAAAATATCCAGTATTGACTGAAATATTTAGCTATTTTAAAGGAAGTACCCGTTCTGTACGGCAAAAAGAAAAATCTGGTCCAAGATCCTTTATATGACAGGATTGTTCTGCTATTTTTAAGGACCTACTGCAAAAAATATCCACTATTGACTGGAACAATTAGTTATTTTAAAGAAAATACTCGTTCTGTACTGCAAAAAAATATCGGTCAAAGATCCTCTATAAGACATGAGCACTTTGCTGTTGTTAAGTAACTACTGCAGAAATACTTGTCAAAGATCCTTTATATGACAGAAGCTCCACTGTTGTTTTTAACAGCCTATTGCAAAAAATATCCTCTATTGACTGGAACATTTAGCTTTTTAAAAGAAAGTACCCGTTCTGTACTGAAAAAAACATTGGTCAAAGATCCTCTATAAGTCATGAGCGCTTTGCTGTTGTTAAGTAACTACTGCATAAATAATTGTCAAAGATCCCTTATATGACAGAAGTTCCACTGTTGTTTTTAAGGACCTACCGCAAAAAATGTCCACTATTGACTGGAACATTTAGCTATTTTAAAGGAAGTACCCATTCCGTACGGCAAAAAAAAAAATCTGGTCCAAGATCCTTTATATGACAGGATTGTTCTGCTATTTTTAAGGACCTACTGCAAAAAATATCCACTATTGACTGGAACAATTAGCTATTTTAAAGAAAATACTCGTTCTGTACTGCAAAAAAATATCGGTCAAAGATCCTCTATAAGACATGAGCACTTTGCTGTTGTTAAGTAACTACTGCAGAAATACTTGTCAAAGATCCTTTATATGACAGAAGCTCCACTGTTGTTTTTAACGGCCTACTGCAAAAAATATCCTCTATTGACTGGAACATTTAGCTTTTTAAAAGAAAGTACCCGTTCTGTACTGAAAAAAACATTGGTCAAAGATCCTCTATAAGTCATGAGCGCTTTGCTGTTGTTAAGTAACTACTGCATAAATAATTGTCAAAGATCCCTTTTATGACAGAAGTTCCACTGTTGTTTTTAAGGACCTACCGCAAAAAATGTCCACTATTGACTGGAACATTTAGCTATTTTAAAGGAAGTACCCATTCTGTACGGCACCAAAAAAGTCTGGTCAAAGAGCCTCTATATGACAGAAGCTCCACTGTTGTTTTTAAGGACCTACTGCAAAAATATCCTCTATTGACTCGAACATGTAGCTATTTTAAAGGAAAAAAACGTTCTGTACGGCAAAAAAACATTGGTCAAAGATCCTCTATATGACAGGATTGTTCTGTTGTTTTTAAGGACCTTCTGCAAATTACAGGAGTGGTTTGCTGTTTTTACACAATGGCTGTAAAAATCCTCTTCATGACAAGAGTGCACTGCTGTTTTTAACGACCTACTGCAAAAAAACAATTAGTTTCTCTGACCCCACATCCACAGACTGGTACTGCGCTGCAGGGTTAAATTACAAAACCCCTGAATCGCTGTGCTGTTTTTAGGAATCTACTGCTAAAATCTAAGCCGTCGTAGTTGACCTCTCCCCTAATAACTAACTTCCTGTCTCCATGGCAATAAAAAAACCCAAAACAACCAAAGAGTATTTTTTATTATTAGGGACCGATGTCCCTTTGGGACAAAGGACCCTATTGATTTTCTAGCGTTTAATTATTGTTATTATTCTTTATTATTATACCGCCGCCTCTTTGAGCTGTAATTTGACCCCCTTAACATGCTTCAAAACTCACCACATTTGACACACACATCAGGACTGGCGAAAAATTGCGATCTAATCAAAAAACCAGACCCCAAAACTCAAAATTGCGCTCTAGTGCCCCCTAGGAAGAAAACACACACAACTGTCTGTAACCTCCATTAGGAATGTCGCAGGAGCATGAAAAAAAAAACCTCTATGTAGGTCTCGGTTAGACCTATATTTCATCCAGTGACACCCCCTGGCTAAAATCAACAGGAAGTTTGCAATTCCCCCTTCAATACAGAAGTTGGCTAAAAAATGTCGCTTTTTTTCAAACATTATCTCCTCTGAGGCTGTTTGTCGTTTTGGCTTCATATATACACAGGAGAGAGATTGAACCCTAAAATTGAATGAAACAGTTTTAATTACTACCCAGGTTTGGACTTTATGAGCCGGCAAAGAACTGGTGCTGTTGTGCTTTTTCTGTCACAAAATGGCGGCTTCCTGCTCGGACAATACTGCTTCTAACTCACTGTAGGACTGTCATACACTCATGAAACAAAACCCTCAATGTAGGTCTCACTGAGACCTATATTTCATACAGTGACCACCCCCAACTAAAATCAACAGGAAGTTTGCAATTCCCACTTCAATACAACAAGTGCATTCTATTCACAATGCATTAGAGTCTCAAAATGGCGACACCAAGGCGTCCTTATGAAATGCCCCAGCCACTTTACAACTGTTATTACTATGAGACTGATGTATAACACATGTGTATACAACTTTTTCTCTGTGTAATAATCCATCCATCTTCTACCGCTTATCCGGCTTGGGCCGCGGAGGCAGCAGTCAAAGCGGTCCCATCCATCGCTGCTTGCAGCCTTAATTTCATTATATTATTGTCATTAAAGTTTTTGTCCTCTCTGCATTTTCTTTCAGGCCCGTAACTCCTATTCCAACGAGGTGGTGGCCATCAAGAAGATGTCCTACAACGGCAAGCAGACTACTGAGGTAACACACACATTCAGAAGTGCACATTGAGCAAGGCAGCACCACCCTTTGACGAAAACCAACAACTTTACTTCATGTGTTTTATTTGCTGAATCGGCTTTAAAGGTCCGCTTCTAGCCTCCAGTGTCCTCCTGATTGACGCACACCTGATTGGAGACTGATTATTGCTGTAATGGTGATGATGAGTTAAGGTGTTTTGTTGTTGTTGTTGTGTAGAAGTGGCAGGACATTATTAAGGAGGTCAAGTTTTTGGGGCAACTGCGGCACCCAAACACCATCGAGTACAAAGGATGCTACCTGAAGGACAACACTGCCTGGGTGAGTGCCTCGTCATCATCATTTTCTGAAAGGAAAATAACCATTTTAAATGTTGTTGTTAATATATTGAGATGTCCGATAATGTTTTTTTTTGCCACTTTCCGATATCGTCCAACTCTTAATTACCGATTCCAATATCAACCGATACCGCTATATACAGTCATGGAATTAACACATTATTATTAGGGATGTTCGATAATATCGGACTGTCTACTATCGGCCGATAAATGCTTTAAAATGTAATTGTGACAGTCGCTCGCCTTCGTCGTGCGGGTTCAATGGACCATCCAGGAAGGACATGATTTGAGCAGGTTTGACTTCATTTTTCAATAAAGCTTGGTTGCGGCTCGGATTGCTTTTCAGTTTCTTCCTCCACTGTGCGTTCCCGGCCTGCATTTCAGCCACCGTCGTTCTCGTCTTGCGCTCTGTGTTGCTCTCGCTTCTAATGTGCTGCGGACTCTCCTCCTTCCTCCTCGATCTCTCCTCCTTTTCCCCTTTTATACAGTGTCAGGAGAAATGTTAATCATTTCCCGATGTGTGAGCCACGCACCTGAATTCGATTGCGGCGGTGTCGCTCCCGGCATGCCCCACCTCTCCTATCCGTCGCATTCTCCGCCTCCTTGCTGCCATCTTAGTCGGCCCGTCGGCATTGGAAATTATCGATATCGGTTTCATAATTATTGGTGTCAGTTTCAAAAAGTAAAATTTATAACTTTTTATAACGCCACTGTGTACACGGACGTAGGGAGAAGTACAGTGCGCCAATAAACCTTAAAGGCACTGCCTTTGCATGCCGGCCCAATCACATAATTTCTACGGCTTTTCACACACACACACACACAAGTGAATGCAATGCATACTTGGTCAACAGCCATACAGGTCACACTGAGTGTGGCCGTATAAACAACTTTAACACTGTTACAAATATGCGAACCCACACAAAACAAGAATGACAAACATTTCGGGAGAACATCCGCACCGTAAAAAAATGGAACAAATACCCAGAACCCCTTGCAGCACCGACTCTTCTGAGATGCTACAATATACACCACCCTCAGTGTGACCTATATGGCTGTTGACCAAGTATGCTTTGCATTCACTAGGCCGGAACGCAAAGGCAGTGCCTTTAAGGTTTACTGGCGCTCTGTACTTGTCCCTACGTCCGTGTACACAAGTACAGAGCGCCAGTAAACCTTAAAGGGACTGCCTTTGCATTCCGGCCTAGTGAATGCAAGCATACTTGGTCAACAGCGGCGTTTGGAAAAAGTCATACATTTTACTTTTTGAAACTGATACCGATAATTTTGGATATTACATTTTGAAGCATTTTTCGGGCGATAATACCAGATATTATCGGACATCTCTAATTATTATCGAAACTAAATGCATTTTTTTCTACTGATATCATCACCATAGCGTGTGATTAGCAGTCAGTATGAGTTGGACTATCAATATGCATTCATTTTTTTTTTATTTTAATATTACTGTTTTTGTTATGATTCATATTGAAAGAAATGCATGTTTACTCTTTGATGACACGTTACTAAATTGTTTTTGTGCCTTCCTTCATGCTTTGGATGGGCTAAAATAGCCGTAATGTAAGAATATAAAACTGCTTCTTTGGCATGAGATATTTTTGGCATCAAATGTGATTAGCATTAAAGATTTATTTATTAAAAAAATAACAATAATAAACACTTATTTGCAGCGGCCCCTGGTGCTTTAAAAAAATGAAATTAAATGTTCATTTGTATTGCAGCTGGTGATGGAATATTGTTTGGGCTCTGCATCAGACTTACTCGAAGGTAAGTGTTCTTTTGTAACACATTATATATTGTCAGAGTCGTAGTAAATAAAGATGTCTGGGACTAAGTGAGCATTTTCATCTCATTTTAGTGATTATCATATTTGTATTGTTTACGCTTTACTCTTCACTTACACATGTCATATTATCATAACAATGAAGACATTATTTGATTGATAACGTGATGCATTGTATCTTTTTGAATTATTATGATGTTCCATGCTTTTTATTGCCAGATTTTTATTTAATTATCAATCAATCAAAGTTTATTTAGATAGTCCTGAATCACAAGTGTCTCAAAGGGCTGCACAAGCCACAACGACATCCTCGGTTCAGATCCCACATCAGGGCAAGGGAAAACTCAACCCAGTGGGATGTAAATGACAAAACTTGGAGAGGACCGCAGATGTGGGTGACCCCCCACCTCCTTGGGAGACCGGTGCAATGGACATGGAGTGGGTCTAGCATAATATTGTGAATGTCCAGTCCATAGTGGATCTAACATAATAGTGAGTGTCCAGTCCATAGTGGATCTAACATAATAGTGAGAGTCCAGTCCATAGTGGATCTAACTTAATAGTGAGAGCCCAGTCCATAGTGGATCTAACATAATAGTGAGAGTCCAGTCCATAATGGATCCAACATATTAGTGAGAGTCCAGTCCATAGTGGATCTAACATAATAGTGAGAGTCCAGGCCATAGTGGGTCTAACATAATAGTGAGAGTCCAGTCCATAGTGGATCTAACATAATAGTGAGAGTCCAGTCCATAGTGGATCTAACATAATATTGAGAGTCCAGTCCATAGTGGATCTAACATAATAGTGAGAGTCCAGTCCATAGTGGATCTAACATAATAGTGAGTGTCCAGTCCATAGTGGATCTAACATAATAGTGAGAGTCCAGTCCATAGTGGATCTAACTTAATAGTGAGAGCCCAGTCCATAGTGGATCTAACATAATAGTGAGAGTCCAGTCCATAATGGATCTAACATATTAGTGAGAGTCCAGTCCATAGTGGATCTAACATAATAGTGAGAGTCCAGGCCATAGTGGGTCTAACATAATAGTGAGAGTCCAGTCCATAGTGGATCTAACATAATAGTGAGAGTCCAGTCCATAGTGGATCTAACATATTAGTGAGAGTCCAGTCCATAGTGGATCTAACATAATATTGAGAGTCCAGTCCATAGTGGATCTAACATAATAGTGAGAGTCCAGTCCATAGTGGATCTAACATAATAGTGAGAGTCCAGTCCATAGTGGATCTAACATGATAGTGAGAGTCCAGTCCATAGTGGATTAAACATAATAGTGAGAGTCCAGTCCATAGTGGATCTAACATGATAGTGAGAGTCCAGTCCATAGTGGATCTAACATGATAGTGAGAGTCCAGTCCACAGTGGATCTAACATAATAGTGTGAGAGTCCAGTCCATAGTGGATCAAAAATAATAGTAAAGAGTCCAGTCCATAGTGGATCTAACATGATAGTGAGAGTCCAGTCCATAGTGGATCTAACATGATAGTGAAAGTCCAGTCCATAGTGGATCGAACATAATAGTGTGAGAGTCCAGTCCATAGTGGATCCAGCATAATAGTGAGAGTCCAGTCCATAGTGGATCTAACATATTAGTGAGAGTCCAGTCCATAGTGGATCTAACATAATAGTGAGAGTCCAGTCCATAGTGGATCCAACATAATAGTGAGAGTCCAGTCCATAGTGGATCCAACATATTAGTGGGAGTCCAGTCCATAGTGGATCCAACATGATAGTGAGAGTCCAGTCCATAATGGATCTAACATAATAGTGAGAGTCCAGTCCATAGTGGATTCAACATAATAGTGAGAGTCCTGTCCATAGTGGATCTAACATGATAGTGAGAGTCCAGTCCATAGTGGATTCAACATGATAGTGAGAGTCCTGTCCATAGTGGATCTAACATGATAGTGAGAGTCCAGTCCATAGTGGATCTAACATGATAGTGAGAGTCCAGTCCATAGTGGATCTAACATGATAGTGAGAGTCCAGTCCATAGTGGATCTAACATGATAGTGAGAGTCCAGTCCATAGTGGATCTAACATGATAGTGAGAGTCCAGTCCATAGTGGATCGAACATAATAGTGTGAGAGTCCAGTCCATAGTGGATCTAACATAATAGTGAGAGTCCAGGCCATAGTGGGTCTAACATAATAGTGAGAGTCCAGTCCATAGTGGATCTAACATAATAGTGAGAGTCCAGTCCATAGTGGATCTAACATATTAGTGAGAGTCCAGTCCATAGTGGATCTAACATATTAGTGAGAGTCCAGTCCATAGTGGATCTAACATAATATTGAGAGTCCAGTCCATAGTGGATCTAACATAATAGTGAGAGTCAAGTCCATAGTGGATCTAACATAATAGTGAGAGTCCAGTCCATAGTGGATCTAACATGATAGTGAGAGTCCAGTCCATAGTGGATTAAACATAATAGTGAGAGTCCAGTCCATAGTGGATCCAACATGATAGTGAGAGTCCAGTCCATAGTGGATTTAACATGATAGTGAGAGTCCAGTCCACAGTGGATCTAACATAATAGTGTGAGAGTCCAGTCCATAGTGGATCAAAAATAATAGTAAAGAGTCCAGTCCATAGTGGATCTAACATGATAGTGAGAGTCCAGTCCATAGTGGATCTAACATGATAGTGAAAGTCCAGTCCATAGTGGATCGAAAATAATAGTGTGAGAGTCCAGTCCATAGTGGATCTAACATTATAGTGAGAGTCCAGTCCATAGTGGATCTAACATATTAGTGAGAGTCCAGTCCATAGTGCATCTAACATAATAGTGAGAGTCCAGTCCATAGTGGATCCAACATAATAGTGAGAGTCCAGTCCATAGTGGATCTAACATATTAGTGAGAGTCCAGTCCATAGTGGATCCAACATGATAGTGAGAGTCCAGTCCATAATGGATCTAACATAATAGTGAGAGTCCAGTCCATAGTGGATTCAACATAATAGTGAGAGTCCTGTCCATAGTGGATCTAACATGATAGTGAGAGTCCAGTCCATAGTGGATCTAACATGATAGTGAGAGTCCAGTCCATAGTGGATCTAACATGATAGTGAGAGTCCAGTCCATAGTGGATCTAACATGATAGTGAGAGTCCAGTCCATAGTGGATCTAACATGATAGTGAGAGTCCAGTCCATAGTGGATCGAACATAATAGTGTGAGAGTCCAGTCCATAGTGGATCTAACATGATAGTGAGAGTCCAGTCCATAGTGGCTCTAACATTATGTTGTGAGAGTCCAGTCCATAGTGGCTCTAACATTATATCGTGAGAGTCCAGTCCATGGTGGATCTAACATAATAGTTTGAGAGTCCAGTCCATAGTGGATCTGACATAACATCAATCAATCAATCAATGTTTACTTATATAGCCCTAAATCACTAGTGTCTCAAAGGGCTGCACAAACCACCACGACATCCTCGGTAGGCCCACATAAGGGCAAGGAAAACTCACACCCAGTGGGACATCGGTGACAATAATGATCCAGTGGGACGTCTGTGACAATAATGACTATGAGAACCTTAGAGAGGAGGAAAGCAATGGATGTCGAGCGGGTCTAACATGATACTGTGAAAGTTCAATCCACAATGGATCCAACACAGTCGCAAGAGTCCAGTCCAAAGCGGGTCCAACTCAGCAGCGAGAGTCCCGTTCACAGCGGAGCCACCAGGAAACCATCCCAAGCGGAGGCGGATCAGCAGCGCAGAGATGTCCCCAGCCGATACACAGGCAAGCAGTACATGGCCACCGGATCGGACCGGACCCCCTCCACAGGGGAGAGTGGGACATAGAAGAAAAAGAAAAGAAACAGCAGATCAACTGGTCCAAAAAGGGAGTCTATTTAAAGGCTACAGTATACAAATGAGTTTTAAGGTGAGACTTAAATGCTTCTACTGAGGTGGTATCTCGAACTGTTACCGGGAGGGCATTCCAGAGTACTGGAGCCCGAACGGAAAACGCTCTATAGCCCGCAGACTTTTTTTGGGCCTTGGGAATCACCAACAAGCCGGAGTCCTTAATAATAGTGAGAGTCCAGTCCATAGTGGATTCAACATAATAGTGAGAGTCCTGTCCATAGTGGATCTAACATGATAGTGAGAGTCCAGTCCATAGTGGATCTAACATGATAGTGAGAGTCCAGTCCATAGTGGATCTAACATGATAGTGAGAGTCCAGTCCATAGTGGATCTAACATGATAGTGAGAGTCCAGTCCATAGTGGATCTAACATGATAGTGAGAGTCCTGTCCATAGTGGATCTAACATGATAGTGAGAGTCCAGTCCATAGTGGATCTAACATGATAGTGAGAGTCCAGTCCATAGTGGATCTAACATGATAGTGAGAGTCCAGTCCATAGTGGATCTAACATGATAGTGAGAGTCCAGTCCATAGTGGATCTAACATGATAGTGAGAGTCCAGTCCATAGTGGATCGAACATAATAGTGTGAGAGTCCAGTCCATAGTGGATCTAACATAATAGTGAGAGTCCAGGCCATAGTGGGTCTAACATAATAGTGAGAGTCCAGTCCATAGTGGATCTAACATAATAGTGAGAGTCCAGTCCATAGTGGATCTAACATATTAGTGAGAGTCCAGTCCATAGTGGATCTAACATATTAGTGAGAGTCCAGTCCATAGTGGATCTAACATAATATTGAGAGTCCAGTCCATAGTGGATCTAACATAATAGTGAGAGTCAAGTCCATAGTGGATCTAACATAATAGTGAGAGTCCAGTCCATAGTGGATCTAACATGATAGTGAGAGTCCAGTCCATAGTGGATTAAACATAATAGTGAGAGTCCAGTCCATAGTGGATCCAACATGATAGTGAGAGTCCAGTCCATAGTGGATTTAACATGATAGTGAGAGTCCAGTCCACAGTGGATCTAACATAATAGTGTGAGAGTCCAGTCCATAGTGGATCAAAAATAATAGTAAAGAGTCCAGTCCATAGTGGATCTAACATGATAGTGAGAGTCCAGTCCATAGTGGATCGAACATAATAGTGTGAGAGTCCAGTCCATAGTGGATCTAACATAATAGTGAGAGTCCAGTCCATAGTGGCTCTAACATTATGTTGTGAGAGTCCAGTCCATAGTGGCTCTAACATTATATCGTGAGAGTCCAGTCCATGGTGGATCTAACATAATAGTTTGAGAGTCCAGTCCATAGTGGATCTGACATAATATCAATCAATCAATCAATGTTTACTTATATAGCCCTAAATCACTAGTGTCTCAAAGGGCTGCACAAACCACCACGACATCCTCGGTAGGCCCACATAAGGGCAAGGAAAACTCACACCCAGTGGGACATCGGTGACAATAATGATCCAGTGGGACGTCTGTGACAATAATGACTATGAGAACCTTAGAGAGGAGGAAAGCAATGGATGTCGAGCGGGTCTAACATGATACTGTGAAAGTTCAATCCACAATGGATCCAACACAGTCGCAAGAGTCCAGTCCAAAGCGGGTCCAACTCAGCAGCGAGAGTCCCGTTCACAGCGGAGCCACCAGGAAACCATCCCAAGCGGAGGCGGATCAGCAGCGCAGAGATGTCCCCAGCCGATACACAGGCAAGCAGTACATGGCCACCGGATCGGACCGGACCCCCTCCACAGGGGAGAGTGGGACATAGAAGAAAAAGAAAAGAAACAGCAGATCAACTGGTCCAAAAAGGGAGTCTATTTAAAGGCTACAGTATACAAATGAGTTTTAAGGTGAGACTTAAATGCTTCTACTGAGGTGGTATCTCGAACTGTTACCGGGAGGGCATTCCAGAGTACTGGAGCCCGAACGGAAAACGCTCTATAGCCCGCAGACTTTTTTTGGGCCTTGGGAATCACCAACAAGCCGGAGTCCTTTGAACGCAGATTTCTTGCCGGGACATATGGTACAATACAATCGGCAAGATAGGATGGAGCTAGACCGTGTAGTATTTTATATGTAAGTAGTAAAACCTTAAAGTCACATCTTAAGTGCACAGGAAGCCAGTGCAGGTGAGCCATCTTGGAGTCCAGTCCATAGTGGACCTCACATAATAGTGAGAGTCCAGTCCATAGTGGATCTAACATTATAGTGAGAGTCCAGTCCATAGTGGATCTAACATAATAGTGTGAGAGTCCAGTCCATAGTGGATCTGACATAATATTTTCAGAGTCCAGTCCATAGTGGATCTGACATAATAGTGAGAGTCCAGTCCATAGTGGATCTAACATTATAGTGAGAGTCCAGTCCATAGTGGATCTAACATGATAGTGAGAGTCCAGTCCATAGTGGATCCAACATAATAGTGAGAGTCCAGTCCATAGTGGATCTAACATAATAGTGAGAATCCAGTCTATAGTGGACCTCACATAATAGTGAGAGTCCAGTCCATAGTGAATCTAACATAATATTTTTAAGAGTCCAGTCCATAGTGGATCCAACATAATAGTGAGAGTCCAGTCCGTAGTGGATCTAACATGATATTGAGAGTCCAGTCCATAATTGATCTAACTTAATAGTGAAAGTCCAGTCCGTAGTGGATCTAACACAGTGGTTCTTAACCTTGTTGGAGACACCGAACCCCACCAGTTTCATATGCGAATTCACCGAACCCTTCTTTGGTGAAAAATAAAATGTTTTTTTTTTCAAATTCAAGAGAAAGTTAAATGTTTTTGGTAACACTTTAGAATAGGGGAACATATTGTAAGTAACAAAGACTTAAAGGCCTACTGAAATGAGATTTTCTTATTTAAACGGGGATAGCAGGTCCATTCTATGTGTCATACCTGATCATTTCATGATATTGCCATATTTTTGCTGAAAGGATTTAGTAGAGAACATCCACGATAAAGTTCGCAACTGGAGAAAAGCCCTACCTCTACCGGAAGTCGCAGACAATGACGTCACATGTTGATGGCTCCTCACATATTCACATTGTTTTTAATGGGAGCCTCCAACAAAAAGTGCTATTCGGACTGAGGAAACGACAATCCCCCCATTAATTTGAGCGAGGATGAAAGATTTGTGTTAGAGGATATTGATAGCGACGGACTAGAAAAAAAAACAACAACAAAAAAACGCGATTGCATTGGGACAGATTTTGATGTTTTTAGAGACATTTACTAGAATAATTCTGGGAAATCCCTTATTTTTTATTGTGTTGCTAGTGTTTTAGTGAGTTAAATAGTACCTGATAGTCGGAGGTGTTTGTCCACGGGTGTCTTGACGCCAATGTCTCATGGAAGTCGACGGCAGCTGTACGGACGGCACAAGCTCAGCTGATATCCGGTAAGAGGCGACTTTTTAACCACAATTTTCTCCCCGAAACCTGCTGGTTGACATTTGGTTGGGATCCATGTCTGCTTGACCGCGCTCTGATCCATAGTTAAGTTTCACCTCCAGGAATTTTAAACAAGGAATCACTGTGTGTTTGTGTGGTTAAAGGCTAAAGCTTCCCAACTCCATCTTTCTACTGTGACTTCTCCAATATTAATTGAACAAATTGCAAAAGATTCAGCAACACAGATTTCCAAAATACTGTGTAATAATGCCGTTAAAGCAGACGACTTTTAGCTGTGTGTGTGTGTGTGTGTGTAGCGCTCATACTTCCTAAAAACCCATGACGTCTTGCGTACACGTCATCATTACACAACGTTTTCAAGAAAAAACTCCCGGGAAATTTAAAATTGCAATTTAGTAAACTAAAAAGGCCGTATTGGCATGTGTTGCAATGTTAATATTTCGTCATTGATATAGAAACTATCAGACTGTGTGGTGGGTAGTAGTGGGTTTCAGTAGTTCTTTAATTTAGAGTTATTTGGACACTAGGGGAACATGTTCTAAGTAATAGAATATGTTAGTTATTTGGTTAGGTTTAGGGTCAGGGTTAGAGGGTTAGGGTTACAGTATAATTAGGCCATGCCGAATAAGGTATTAATTAGTACTTAATGACTAGTTAAGAGCCAATATGTTACTAATTTGCATGTTAATAAGAAACTAATTAATGGTGAATATGTTCCCCATACTAAAGTGTTACCATATTTTTTTTACTGGTGCACATAATCAACCGTGCATGAACATCACCTTGTTCAAACAACACAACTAAGACAGTGCATAAACTCACAACAAATTAAACACCTGCAAATCAGTCAGCTGTTGCCGTATCTGTAATATGCCAACAGGGAGAAGTTTGTATTTACACGACTCACCGAACCCCTAGGGTTCGATCGAAACCTGGTTAAGAACCACTGATCTCACATAATAGTGAGAGTCCATTCCATAGTGGGGCCAGCAGGAGACCATCCCGAGCAGAGACTCTGGACAGCCAGCACTTCATCCATGGCCACCGGACCTGTGCTCCTCCCGCCTCCTCTCCTCCACAAGAGGGAGGGGGCAGAGCAGAAAAGAAAAGAAATGGCAGATCAACTGGTCTAAAAAGGAGGTCTATTTAAAGGCTAGGGTATACAACTGAGTTTTAAGATGGGACTTAAATGGTTCTACTGAATTACTGAATTAGTATTTGCAGTTCTTTTTTAATCATTTTTTGAAATTATTTATATTGGGTTATTTTTATTCAAAACACTATAGTAAATGTAGTATGTTTTAGTATCTGATGTTTAAATTTGACAACATATGTGTTTTCCCCCGAAGTTCACAAGAAGCCCCTCCAAGAGGTGGAAATCGCTGCCATTACCCATGGTGCCTTGCTAGGACTCGCTTACCTTCATTCCCATAATATGATTCACAGGTACTGTAAATCAATTTCTGTTTCCTCCTTACGATCACTTCTCGGCTCCAATGTACAGAAAAAAAATGTCTCTTTATCTTTGCGACCTTATATCTCTGAAGCACATGTTTATCTTTTATTGCACATCTTGCAACCTTTGGACAGTGACAACGCCAAGCAAGCATCCACCAAAACTGTGTTCAATACGTTAACGTTCATAAAGAGACTGTACAGTTGTCATAACTCAATAATGGTGTATCATGTGTTCTCAAAAGCAACACAAAATCACTACTTGGAATTCTTAACAAGTATTTAAAAATCTGAGTTTAATGTAGCTTTTATTACACACCATTGACACTATTTATCAGTGGTGAATCAATCAATGAATGTTTATTTATATAGTCCTAAATCACAAGTGTCTCAAAGGGCTGCACAAGCCACAACCACACCCTCGGTTCAGATCCCACATAAGAGCAAAGAAAAACTCACAACCCAGTGGGATGTCGAAGAGAATGACTATGAGAATCTTTGGAGAGGACCGCAGATGTGGGTGACTCCCCCCCCCTCTAGAGGAGATCGGATGCAAAGGACGTCGAGTGGGTCTAGTCTAGCATAATATTGTGAAAGTCCAGTCCATAGTGGATCTAACATAATAGTGAGAGTCCAGTCCATCGTGGATCTAACATAATAGTGAGAGTCCAGTCCATAGTGGATCTAAAATAATAGCGGGAGTCCAGTCCATAGTGGATCTACCATAATAGTGAGAGTCCAGTCCATAGTGGATCAAACGTAATAGTGAAAGAGTCCAGTCCATAGTGGATCTAACATAATAGTGAGAGTCCAGTCCATAGTGGATCTAACATAATAGTGAGAGTCCAGTCCATAGTGGGTCTAACATAATAGTGAGAGTCCAGATTATAGTTGATCTAACATAATATTGTGAAGGTCCAGTCCATAGTGGATGTAACATAATAATGAGAGTCCAGTCCATAGTGGATCTAACACAATAGTGACAGTACAGTCCATAGTTGATCTAACATAATAGTGAGAGTCCAGTCGATAGTGGATCTAACATAATAGTGAAAGCGTCCAGTCCATAGTGGATCTAACATAACAGTGAGACATCAGTCCACAGTGGGGCCAGCAGGAAACCATTCCAAGCGGAGACGGGTCAGCAGTGCAGAGATGTCCCCAACAGATGCACAGGCGAGCGGTTCACAACGGGTCCCGAATCTGGACAGCCAGCACTTCATCCATGGCCACCCAACCTGAGCCCCCCCACCCTTCCGACCCCAGGGAGAAGGGGGCAGAGCAAAAAAGAAAAACGGCAGATCAACTGGTTTAAAAGGGGAGTCTATTTAAAGGCTAGAGTATACAAATGAGTTTTAAGATGGGACTTAAATGTTTCTACTGAGGTAACATCTCTAACTGTTACCGGGAGGGCATTCCAGAGTACTGGATCCCTAAAAGAAAACGCTCTATAGGTCGCAGACTTTTTTAGGGAGGCTCTGGGAATCACTAATAAGCCGGAGTTTTTGCCGGGACATATGGTACAATACAATCAGCAAGATAGGATGGAGCTAGACCTTGTAGTATTTTAGACCTAAGTAGTAAAACCTTAAAGATGACAGGCTTGATCAGTCTTTAGAGATATCACTATTCATGTCTGGATTTTTCATCCGTCCTTTTCCAGAGACGTGAAAGCCGGAAACATCCTGCTGACCGAGCTGGGACAGGTCAAACTGGCCGACTTTGGCTCCGCCTCCATTGCCTCACCCGCCAACTCCTTTGTGGGGACACCTTACTGGTGAGTGGGACAGCACGGACGAGGGGCGTCCTGATGTAACTTTTCCACTTCCCATACCATACCGATATTTTTCTTGAATATGGGCCGATTCCGAAATTGAATTGATACAATGAGAGATGTCCGATAATATCGGCCGATACATGCTCCTCTCTGAGCTGCTACCTTACCGTGGTAGAGGAGTTTGCGTGTCCCAATGATCCTAGGAGTTATGTTGTCTGGGGGTTTTCATGCCCCCTGGTAGGGTCTCCCAAGACAAACAGGTCCTAGGTGAGTGATCAGACAAAGAGCAGCTCAAAGACTTCTATGGAATTACAACGAAATGAACCCAGATTTCCCTCGCCCGGACGTGGGTCACCGGGGCCCCGCTCTGGAGCCAGGCCCGGAGTTGGGGCACGATGGCGAGCGCCTGGTGGTCGGGCCTGTTCCCATGGGGCCCGGCCGGGCACAGCCCGAAGAGGCAACGTGGGTCATCCCTCCAATGGGCTCACCACTCATAGGAGGGGCCATAGAGGTCGGGTGCATTGTGAGCTGGGCGGCAGCCGAAGGCAGGGCACTTGGCGGTCCGATCCTCGGCTACAGAAGCTAGCTCTTGGGACGTGGAACGTCACCTCACTGGGGGGGAAGGAGCCTGAGCTAGTGCGCGAGGTAGAGAAGTTCCGGCTGGATATAGTCGGACTCACCTCGACGCACAGCAAGGGCTCTGGAACCAGTTCTCTCGAGAGGGACTGGACCCTCTTCCACTCTGGCGTTGCCGGCAGTGAGAGGCGACGGGCTGGGGTGGCAATTCTGGTTGCCCCCCGGCTCAAAGCCTGTACGTTTGAGTTCAACCCAGTGGACGAGAGGGTAGCTTCCCTTCGCCTTCGGGTGGGGGGACGGGTCCTGACTGTTGTTTGTGCTTACGCACCAAACAGAAGTTCAGAATACCCACCCTTTTTGGGTACACTTGAGGGAGTACTGGAAAGTGCTCCTCCGGGTGATTCTCTTGTCCTACTGGGAGACTTCAACGCTCATGTTGGCAACGACAGTGAAACCTGGAGAGGCGTGATTGGGAAGAATGGTCGCCCGGATCTAAACCCGAGTGGTGTTTTGTTATTGGACTTTTGTGCTCGTCACGGATTGTCCATAACAAACACCATGTTCAAACATAAGGGTGTCCATATGTGCACTTGGCACCAGGACACCCTAGGCCGCAGTTCCATGATCGACTTTGTAGTTGTGTCATCGGATTTGCGGCCTTATGTTTTGGACACTCGGGTGAAGAGAGGGGCGGAGCTTTCTACCGATCACCACCTGGTGGTGAGTTGGCTGCGATGGTGGGGGAGGATGCCGGACAGACCTGGCAGGCCCAAACGCATTGTGAGGGTCTGCTGGGAACGTCTGGCAGAGTCTCCTGTCAGAGAGAGTTTCAATTCACACCTCCGGGAGAACTTTGAACATGTCACGAGGGAGGTGCGGGACATTGAGTCCGAGTGGACCATGTTCCGAACCTCTATTGTCGAGGCGGCTGATTGGAGCTGTGGCCGCAAGGTTGTTGGTGCCTGTCGTGGCGGTAATCCTAGAACCCGTTGGTGGACACCAGCAGTGAGGGATGCCGTCAAGCTGAAGAAGGAGTCCTATCGGGTTCTTTTGGCGCATAGGACTCCGGAGGCAGTGGACGGGTACCGACGGGCCAAGCGGTGTGCAGCTTTAGCGGTCGCGGAGGCAAAAACTCGGACATGGGAAGAGTTCGGGGAAGCCATGGAAAACGACTTCCGGACGGTTTCGAAGCGATTCTGGACCACCATACGGCGCCTCAGGAAGGGGAAGCAGTGCACTATCAACACCGTGTATGGTGCGGATGGTGTTCTGCTGACTTCGACTGCGGATGTTGTGGATCGGTGGAGGGAATACTTCGAAGACCTCCTCAA
Organism: Nerophis ophidion; assembly: GCF_033978795.1. NCBI lineage: Eukaryota > Metazoa > Chordata > Actinopteri > Syngnathiformes > Syngnathidae > Nerophis > Nerophis ophidion. Next base: position 40,914,255 of record NC_084611.1, read on the forward strand.
TCCCACCAACACGTCTTTCTTTGAGAAAGCGGTGCCTGGGGAATCTGTAGTGGACTCTCCTATTTCTGCGGCTGAGGTCGCTGAGGTAGTTAAAAAGCTCCTCGACGGCAAGGCCCCGGGGGTGGATGAGATCCGCCCGGAGTTCCTTAAGGCTCTGGATGCTGTGGGGCTGTCTTGGTTGACAAGACTCTGCAGCATCGCGTGGACATCGGGGGCGGTACCTCTGGATTGGCAGACCGGGGTGGTGGTCCCTCTCTTTAAGAAGGGGGACCGGAGGGTGTGTTCCAACTATCGTGGGATCACACTCCTCAGCCTTCCCGGTAAGGTTTATTCAGGTGTACTGGAGAGGAGGCTTCGCCGGATAGTCGAACCTCGGATTCAGGAGGAACAGTGTGGTTTTCGTCCTGGTCGTGGAACTGTGGACCAGCTCTATACTCTCGGCAGGGTTTTTGAGGGTGCATGGGAGTTTGCCCAACCAGTCTACATGTGCTTTGTGGACTTGGAGAAGGCATTCGACCGTGTCCCTCGGGAAGTCCTGTGGGGAGTGCTCAGAGAGTATGGGGTATCGGAATGTCTTATTGTGGCAGTCCGCTCCCTGTATGATCAGTGTCAGAGCTTGGTCCGCATTGCTGGCAGTAAGTCGGACACGTTTCCAGTGAAGGTTGGACTCCGCCAAGGCTGTCCTTTGTCACCGATTCTGTTCATAACTTTTATGGACAGAATTTCTAGGCGCAGCCAAGGCGTTGAGGGGTTCCGGTTTGGTGGCCACGGGATTAGGTCTCCATGGTTCTCTCCCGGAAAAGGGTGGAGTGCCATCTCCGGGTTGGGGAGGAGACCCTGCCCCAAGTGGAGGAGTTCAAGTACCTAGGAGTCTTGTTCACGAGTGGGGGAAGAGTGGATCGTGAGATCGACAGGCGGATCGGTGCGGCGTCTTCAGTAATGCGGACGTTGTATCGATCCGTTGTGGTGAAGAAGGAGCTGAGCCGGAAGGCAAAGCTCTCAATTTACCGGTCGATCTACGTTCCCATCCTCACCTATGGTCATGAGCTTTGGGTCATGACCG
>NC_084611.1:40922817-40982817 GCF_033978795.1 Nerophis ophidion
AATCTCGCAAACAGTCGGACCCGCGGATGAACTCCACGCAACTTGCCTCCCTAGGCGTCACGTGGGGCTCTCACGCACCGCCGGAGCTGATATCGCCGTGCAGCAGAGTCTTTAAAAGCTCCGAGGGGCTTTACAGATTAGCACGTTTTCATGGCGTTTTTTTTTTTGTTTCATCATACATATATATACACACAGTGTATCTAAATATGCAGTATACATAAACCTTCTCTGTCTCTGTGTCCTCAGGATGGCCCCGGAAGTGATATTAGCCATGGACGAGGGTCAATACGAGGGCAAGGTGGACATCTGGTCCCTGGGGATCACCTGTATCGAATTAGGTGAGACAGTCGCTGACATGACACACGGACTCTTTACAAAGAATTTCGCTTAAAGGAAAAAAAAAAGTTCAAATTCCATCTCTGTCTCGTTCAGCGGAACGTAAACCGCCCTTGTTCAACATGAACGCCATGAGTGCCTTATATCACATCGCACAGAACGACTCCCCCACTCTGCAGTCCAATGAGTGGTAAGTGGCCAACACGACGACAATGCAACACAACATACCGCAAAACAACATGGTACACTGCAGTACAACACTGTCAGGTTCAAACACTGATGACATCTATTAAACAGGACAAGCAGACTGACCATACGTCCTCTTTTTCCCGGACATGTCCTCTTTTATGGGCCTGTCCAGGCGGCGTTCCTTAAAGGCCTACTGAAACCCACTACTACAGACCACACAGTCTGATAGGTTATATATCAATGATGAAATATTAACATTGCAACACATGCCAATACGGCCTTCTTAGTTTACTAAATTGCAATTTAAAATTTCGCGCAAAGTATCCTGTTGAAAAAATCAGTATGATGATGCTTGCGCGTGACGTCTCTGGTTGTAGCGGACATCTTTTTCCAGCCCGATCCCAGCTATAAGTAGTTTGCTTTAATCACATAATTACACAGTATTCTGGAAATCTGTGTGGCTGAATCTTTTGCAATTTGTTCAATTAATAATGGAAATGTCAAAGAAGAAATATGTAGGTGGGAAGCGGTGTATTGCAGCTGCCTTTAGCAACACAAACACAGCCGGTGTTTCCTTGTTTACATTCCCGAAGGTGAAGCTTTACTATGGAACAGAGCGGTTAAGCGAACATGGTTCCGACCACTTGTCAACCGGCAGGTATCGGTGAGAAAATTGTGGTAAAAAGTCGGCTCTTACCGTAGACATGAGCAGAGCTTGCATCGTTCTTCCTGCAGCTGTCAAAGAGGCAGCTGCGGGGCTTTCCTCAGAGACACTGGCGGTCACCACACCCGTGGCCACACCCCTCCGACTTTCAGGTACGACAGTATAATCTCACTACGACACTAGTAACACAATAAGCAGATAAGGGATTTTCCAGAATTATCCTAGTTAATGTGTCTAATAACATCTAAATCGCTCCCACTGCCCTGTCTTTTTATTTCTTTTTTTTTTCTAGCCCTTCACTCTCACTTTCCTCATTCACAAATCTTTCATCCTCGCTCAAATTTATGGGGAAATCGTCGCTTTCTCGGTCCAAATCGCTCTCGCTGCTGCTGGCCATGATTGTAAACAATGTGAGGATGTGAAGAGCTCCATGACCCGTGGCGGCACGCGCACACCGTCTATTACTTCTGGTACAGGCAAGGCTTTTTTATTAGCGACCAAAAGTTGCGAACTTTATCGTCAATGTTTCAGCAAAAATATGGCAATATCGCGAAAAGTATGACACATAGAATGGACCTGCTATCCCCGTTTAAATAAGAAAATCTCATTTCAGTAGGCCTTTAAATGCCTCAAACGTCCGGCGTTTTGAGTCAGGGTTGCGTGTATTTTCAATGTGTGTACAAGGTTAGGAAGGGATTGAAGAAAACAAAACAAATTGTGAAGGTCTGCGCACGCAACAGAATTAGTGAGGGATGGCAGAGAGAGCGAGATAGTGGATTGGTTGTTAATCAAGGCGTATTTGTTCAACAGCCATACAGGTCACACTGAGGGTGGCTGTATAAACAACTTTAACAATGTTACTAATATGCGCCACACTGTGAACCCACACCAAACAACAATGACAAACCCATTTTGGGAGAACATAAACACAAAAGAACAAATACCCTGAACCCCTTGCAACACTGACTCTTCCGGGATGCTACAATATACCCCCCCCGCTACCCTCCAAACTCCTACCTCAACCCCAATTACGTCACATCAAATATTCCACTTTGAAAAATATTTGGATATAGTCGGACTCACCTCGACGCACAGCAAGGGCTCTGGAACCAGTTCTCTCGAGAGGGACTGGACCCTCTTCCACTCTGGCGTTGCCGGCAGTGAGAGGCGACGGGCTGGGGTGGCAATTCTCGTTGCCCCCCGGCTTAAAGTTTGCACATTTGAGTTCAACCCAGTGGATGAGAGGGTAGCTTCCCTTCGCCTTCGGGTGGGGGCACAGGTCCTGACTGTTGTTTGTGCTTACGCACCAAACAGCAGTTCAGAATACCCCACCCTTTTTGGGTACACTCGAGGGAGTACCGGAAAGTGCTCCCCCGGGTGATTCCCTTGTCCTACTGGGGGACTTCAACGCTCATGTTGGCAACGACAGTGAAACCTGGAGAGGCGTGATTGGGAAGAATGGTCGCCCGGATCTAAACCCGAGTGGTGTTTTGTTATTGGACTTTTGTGCTCGTCACGGATTGTCCATAACAAACACCATGTTCAAACATAAGGGTGTCCATGTGTGCACTTGGCACCAGGACGCCCTAGGCCGCGGTTCCATGATCGACTTTTTAGTTGTCATCGGATTTGCGGCCTCATGTTCTGGACACTCGGGTGAAGAGAGGGGCGGAGCTTTCTACCGATCACCACCTGGTGGTGAGTTGGCTGCGATGGTGGGGGAGGATGCCGGACAGACCTGGCGGGCCCAAGCGCATTGTGAGGGTCTGCTGGGAACGTCTGGCAGAGTCTCCTGTCAGAGAGAGTTTCAATTCACACCTCCGGGAGAACTTTGAACATGTCACGAGGGAGGTGCGGGACATTGAGTCCGAGTGGACCATGTTCCGAACCTCTATTGTCGAGGCGGCTGATTGGAGCTGTGGCCGCAAGGTTGTTGGTGCCTGTCGTGGCGGTAATCCCAGAACCCGTTGGTGGACACACGCAGTGAGGTTTGCCGTCAAGCTGAAGAAGGAGTCCTATCGGGTTCTTTTGGCTCATAGGACTCCGGAGGCAGTGGACGGGTACCAAATCGGTCGCGGAGGCAAAAACTCGGACATGGGAAGAGTTCGGGGAAGCCATGGAAAACGACTTCTGGACGGCTTCGAAGTGATTCTGGACCACCATACGCCGCCTCAGGAAGGGGAAGCAGTGCACTATCAACACCGTGTATGGTGCGGATGGTGTTCTGCTGACTTCGACTGCGGATGTTGTGGATCGGTGGAGGGAATACTTTGAAGACCTCCTCAATCCCACCAACACGTCTTCCTTTGAGGAAGCAGTGCCTGGGGAATCTGTGGTGGACTCTCCTATTTCTGGGGCTGAGGTAGTTAAAAAGCTCCTCGGCGGCAAGGCCCCGGGGGTGGATGAGATCCGCCCGGAGTTCCTTAAGGCTCTGGATGCTGTGGGGCTGTCTTGGTTGACAAGACTCTGCAGCATCGCGTGGACATCGGGGGCGGTACCTCTGGATTGGCAGACCGGGGTGGTGGTCCCTCTCTTTAAGAAGGGGGACCGGAGGGTGTGTTCCAACTATCGTGGGATCACACTCCTCAGCCTTCCTGGTAAGGTTTATTCAGGTGTACTGGAGAGGAGGCTTCGCCGGATAGTCGAACCTCGGATTCAGGAGGAACAGTGTGGTTTTCGTCCTGGTCGTGGAACTGTGGACCAGCTCTATACTCTCGGCAGGGTTCTTGAGGGTGCATGGGAGTTTGCCCAACCAGTCTACATGTGCTTTGTGGACTTGGAGAAGGCATTCGACCGTGTCCCTCGGGAAGTCCTGTGGGGAGTGCTCAGAGAGTATGGGGTACCGGACTGTCTTATTGTGGCAGTCCGCTCCCTGTATGATCAGTGTCAGAGCTTGGTCCGCATTGCTGGCAGTAAGTCGGACACGTTTCCAGTGAGGTTTGGACTCCGCCAAGGCTGTCCTTTGTCACCGATTCTGTTCATAACTTTTATGGACAGAATTTCTAGGCGCAGCCAAGGCGTTGAGGGGATCCGGTTTGGTGGCCACGGGATTAGGTCTCTGCTTTTTGCAGATGATGTAGTCCTGATGGGTTCATCTGGCCGAGATCTTCAGCTGTCACTGGATCGGTTCGCAGCCGAGTGTGAAGCGACCGGAATGAGAATCAGCACCTCCAAGTCCGAGTCCATGGTTCTCGCCCGGAAAAGGGGTGGAGTGCCATCTCCGGGGAGGAGACCCTGCCCCAAGTGGAGGAGTTCAAGTACCTAGGAGTCTTGTTCACGAGTGGGGGAAGAGTGGATCGTGAGATCGACAAGCGGATCGGTGCGGCGTCTTCAGTAATGCGGACGTTGTATCGATCCGTTCTGGTGAAGAAGGAGCTGAGCCGGAAGGCAAAACTCTCAATTTACCGATCGATCTACGTTCCCATCCTCACCTATGGTCATGAGCTTTGGGTCATGACCGAAAGGATAAGATCACGGGAATAAGCGGCCCAAATGAGTTTCCTCCGCCGGGTGGCGGGGCTCTCCCTTAGAGATAGGGTGAGAAGCTCTGCCATCCGGGAGGAGCTCAACGTAAAGCCGCTGCTCCTCCACATCGAGAGGAGCCAGATGAGGTGGTTCGGGCATCTGGTCAGGATGCCACCCGAACGCCTCCCCAGGGAGGTGTTTAGGGCACGTCCAGCTGGTAGGAGGCCACGGGGAAGACCCAGGACACGTTGGGAAGACTATGTCTCCCGGCTGGCCTGGGAACGCCTCGGGATCCCCCGGGAAGAGCTAGACGAAGTGACTGGAGAGAGAGAAGTCTGGGCTTCCCTGCTTAGGCTGCTGCCCCCGCGACCCGACCTCGGATAAGCGGAAGATGATGGATAGATGGATGAAAATATTTTTTGTGGAAGATTTTGCATATTTGGTGTGTTTGCCATAAAAAAACATAGTTTAGTTTGACCAAAAGGGGGGCGGAAACAAACATACAAAAAAATTCAAACATTTTGAAATTAGGGATAGACATAAAGTTGATGTAGACTCCAGAGATTTAAGCGTTAAATATAAAATGTATGTATGCCCTGGCACACCATTATCATCATTTCATGACCCAAGCAAAACACTTTTTACACTTTTATACTGAAATAAATACACCTACCACTTATTAAATAAAAACATAAAAGAACTACCAGCCGTGGTAAAGTTTAGATCCATGAAGGAAAGAAGAAAGTGACTGAATGTTTATAACTGAATACATTTAGATATGCATACAAATTTGTCTCCTTTTAAAAAAAAAATATTTTAATGAATTAAGTAACGTTTATGACAACCTTTTTCCAAAACACAACATAGAGTGTGAGATATAACAGGACAATACATACCTTCATCATTGGTTTTCAAAACGCTTACAAAAAAGTGGGACCCCAAAAACTTATTGTGCGATGACATTTTTATGACTTGATGGGGTCCCTGGGACCCCCTTTTAAAAATTCCTAGCGCCAACACTGCTGTCAACAGAGGAGAAAAAAGCTTTATTTAAATAAATACATTATTTATAAAGCAAGTTCAAGTATCATTGGCAAATGTTCACCTAGTCCCGGCCTTGGCACGCATATATGTGTCCTCTTTTTAGGATTTCACAATATGGTCAGACTAGGACAAGAAGCAAAGAATCAAACTGAGACAAAATTAATTTTGACTCAATTTGAGGAGAAACGTCTGGTCTGTACTCTTGTTCAGTCTCGAGTGCGTTCTGCCAAAAGATTGCACACCTCCTTTTAGTTGGACTTTCCCTGACCACACGTCAACAGCTGTTTCCAAAGGGACGGGGTCGTAAACAGTTCCCAGCAAAGGTCGTAAACAGTTCCCAGCAAAGGTCGTAAAACAGTTCAAAGAAGAGTTTCGTAAAACAGTTCAAAAAGAGGTTCGTAAAACAGTTCCAAAAAAAGTTGTTTGGAACTTGGGCAGATCCTGCCTTATCACTGCTTTGTAGTTCTTGGGTTAAAACAATATCTTTCTGTTGTAAGAAACAGAAACACCGTCACGTTGGTTCCCCCCCTACACAGTGGAGTTTTACAAGCCTTCTTCTTGGTAGGTTCAAAGACAGCTTTTTTGTCTTCTCGCTGGGAACTCATTTGTGACAACTTGGAAACAATTATTCTAACAAACACAATATACTGCAATACAACACAGGAGTACACGTCTCTCTGCCTTGTGTTTATTTGACTGCTGTTACATTTTATCAAGCATTTTTCTTCAGTCTTCTCAAGGGACAATACTTTATAAAGTCAACATTGATAGACCTTAAAAGTAGTCCGTGTACAGCAGGGATGTCACACTTATTTTTATTGGGGGCCATATCACAACTGTGGCTGCCCTCAGTGGGCCACATGTATCAGTGAATACATATTCATATGAATGTTAACATGTAATAGGCGTGTTACACAATTTGCAAAGGCAACTGTTTAGGAATATTTTTTTTACAGATTGATGGATTACTTGCAAGATAAAGATAACAAGCAGAAATTTAAGATACCAGTAGAATGGGAAAACAAGTTGCCTCTATATTGAAGCTGTTATCATATATATCTTGATTTATGACACCAAAAGACTTCCAAAGTTTGTGAGTGAATAGCTATGATCAAAACTATCAATCTTACAGAGATTCCCCAGCCATTTTGAGAGTAACGAGGAAGCTAGTCACGTGTTCCCCATCAACAACAATGCTAATCAAGCAGACTTTGTGAGAGCCAGCAACGATTACTTTGGGAACATTTTCATCCATAACCTTATCTCAGCGACTGTGTCACAAACCTGGGGGTAAAGTTCGACTCAGATTTTAAATTGGAAAAACAAATCAGCAGCGTCGTTCACAAAAGCTTTTATCAATTACGCCAAATAGCAAAAGTGAAACCGCCTCTGTCAGGACATGATCTCGAGAAATTAATCCACGCCTTTATCTCGAATCGTTTAGACTACAGCAATGCCCTGTATGTAGGCATTAGCCAGGCCGCCCTCGCCCGCCTGCAGCTCGTGCAGAACTCTGCTGCTCGTCTGCTAACACAGACCCGCAGACGTGAGCACATCACCCCTATATTAGCGTCCCTTCACTGCCTCTCTGTGCGTTATCGAATCAATTTTAAACTCCTTCTATTTGTTTTAAATGTCTAAACAACCTCGCTCCAACATATCTCTCCGACCTCCTTCAGCCTTACTGCCCCACTCGATCCCTAAGATCAGCCGATCAGCTGCTACTGACGGTCCCTGACACAAGGCTGAAGCTTAGAGGTGACAGAGCTTTCGCCGCTGCTGCTCCCAAGCTCTGGAACGACCTACCTCTGAGTGTTAGACAAGCCTCCTCTCTTCCTGTTTTTAAATCTCTCTTAAAAACACACTTTTATTCCTTGGCTTTTAACACTAAGTGATATCCATCCTGCAATGACGCCCCATTATACACCTGCTGTGAACCTGTTTTTATGTTTTATTTGTTTATTTTTTATCATTTTCTATTTGTGTTGTGTTGTTTGCTCGGTCCGCGTATTAACTTTTAACCTGTCCATTGTACAGCACTTTGGCTACCCCTGTGGTGAATTTTAAATGTGTTTTCTAAATAAAGTTGATTTGGTTTAAATTTTTGAGCCCGAACTCAAAGAGGACGAGCAGTAAGTTTTTACAGTAAGGATTTGCCTGATTTTTACTGTAAAATGTAAGTTTTTTACTAAATATACTGCAATTTTACAGTAAAATGTTGGCACCTGAGCTGCCAGTTTGTTTGTTTTTTTACCGCAAAATAATACTAGATTTTTCGGTGCATTACTGTAAATGCCAAAAACGGCACCAGACTTTATTACAGTAAAAAAATAGTTTTGTTTTTTTCATTTAGAGAAAAAGGCTGTAAAAACCACAGTAAATGGCACAATTTTACTATGAAATCTATTGCTACTTTTGTCATGATATGTGGTCTGGATTATGTTTTTTGTTATTTTCTGTTGCTTTAAGACTCCATTAGTTCCGTTTTTTGTGCACCCTTGTTTATTTTAGTTTCCATGACGACTTCAGGGCACACCTGTCTCTAATCAAGAGACTTATTTAAGCAAGTCGTTGCCAGTTAGTCGGTCTGGGGACATTGCTGTTCATGCCGTAGTTCCATGCTTGTTTTCACGCGATACCATAGTTCATGTTGTTCGCTTCATGCCGTGTCAAAGCAAGTTCTGTTTGTTCCAAGCCATAGTTTATGCTGTTTGTTTCATGCCACAAGTTTTGTGTTTGTTCCAAGCCATAGTTTTTGCTGTTTGTTTCATGCCACAAGTTTTGTGTTTTTTCAAGCCATAGTTTGTTGTTTTTTTCATGCCACAAGTTTTGTGTTTTTTTCAAGCCATAGTTTGTTTGTTTCATGCCACAAGTTTTGTGTTTGTTCCAAGCTATAGTTTTTGTTTACCTCATGCCCTGCCAAGACTTTTTAGAGTTATATTAATAAATATGTTCCTACCTGCAAGCCTTGTCCGGAATAGTCCGTTTGCATCGCAGGAGAACAAACCTCGTCATGACAATTTTTACATTCCACTTTGAGATATTTTGGGGGGAAAATGTTGCATATTTTGTGTTTGCCATACAAAAAACAAAGTTGTTTTTTTCCAAAGAAGGGCCTAATAAGAAGAAACAAAATCATAAACAACAATAAAATGTATAATTGACGGATGGATCTGAAGTTGATCTCAAGGCGATTGTGTTTGAAATAAACAGTAAAAAAGAAAAAATATATATTTTTAATGAGTAGGACCCTTTTGGATCCCCAATAATTTTATTGTGATTTTTTTTTTTGTGTGTGTGTCATTGCTAAAAAATAATAATAATTGAAATCAATTGTGGTTAAGGCTCTAATTATTCTATAAACTGAAATATTCCACTTTAAAATTATATTGGGGGAAACTATTGCATATTTTGTTTTTGTTTTTTCCATAACAAAAACAGGGTTTTCTTTGACAAAAAGGGCAGACAACTTAAATCTTTAAAAACGTTTTATTGACGGATAGAGCTAATGTTGATCTAGAGATTTAAACCTTGAATAACAATAATACAATATAATGACACATTTTAAATATTTTTTGGACCAAAATCATTTGGGGTCCCTGGGATCAAGCCCGAGTGGAGGCCTAAATGTATATTTTTACACATATATTGTATTGGTTTTTGAAATAAAAACATATCAAAATGGCCCCCGCTTGCTTTGATTTTTCAGTGTGCGGCCCTCAGTGTAAAAAGTTTGGCAACAACAGCAAACACAACAATAATAACAACAACAACAACAATAGAGCAACATGCGCACATAAGATGTGTACAAATATAATAAAATGACACACTTAAGCATAAAACCGCAGAGACTGTACCTAATGTTGCGTCCGCTGTATGCTACTTCCTACTCAGCTTTTTTTCTCTGCCGTGTGATTGTAGCCACTAATAAACTCTCCAGAGACGATTGTAGCGCACATGAAACAACTGGAAGTGTTTTCATTTTGATTAGACTGCTCTCGTTGCTCATTCCGCGTTGAGCCGCCGCCGTCGTGTTGAGTGTTTGCGCTCGACTTTCCGCCATTGACAGAAAACACGTGTTTATTGTTTGGCTACTGTGAGGATGTTGATGTTTGACCGAGTCGAGTCCAATCAATGCAAGTACCAAAAGAATGCAGGGAATTAATTAACGTTCCCTCACTGGTGTGATTAGCGTGCCGGGAGATATAAATGATTAATGAAGTCACTTCCCCGTGTGTGTGTGCGCACGCGTGTGTGTGTGTGTGTGCGTGCGTGCGTGCGTGCGTGTTGCCTTAAATCCACGTGATTAGAGATGTCCGATAATGGCTTTTTTTACGATTTCCGATATTGTCCAACTCTTAATTACCGATTCCGATCTCAACCGATACATACAGTAGTGTAAATAACACATTATTATGCCGTAACACACATTCTTATATCGTAACACAACATTAACAGAACAAATACCCAGAATCCCTTGCAGCACTAACTCTTCTGGGACACTACAATATACACCCCCCGCTACCCGCTGTGATGCCCCGCAGGATGCATTAAACAACGTAACAAGGTTTTCCAAAATGAATCAACTCACGTTATCGTAAAAAAATGCCAACATGGCACAGCCATATTTATTATTGAAGTCACAAAGTGACTTTTTTTAACATGCCTCAAAACAGCAGCTTGAAATTTGGGACATGCTCTCCCTGAGAGAGCATGAGGAGGTTGAGGTGGGCGGGGTTGAGGTGGTGGGTAGCGGGGGGTGTATATTGTAGCGTCCCGGAAGAGTTAGTACTGCAAGGAGTTCTGGTTGTTTGTTCTGTTGTGTTACGGTGCGGATGTTCTCCCGAAATGTGTTTGTCATTCTTGTTTGGTGTGGGTTAACAGTGTGGCGCATGTTTGTAATAGTGTTAAAGTTGTTTACACGGCCACCCTCAGTGTGACCTGCGTGGCTATTGACCAAGTATGCTTTGCATTCACTTGTGTGTGAAAAGCCGTAGATATTATGTGATTGGGCCGGTTTATTGGCGCTCGATCATTTCCGATATTACATTGTGACGGTCTCACACCGTCGTCGTGCAGGTTCTCAGGACCACCAAGGAATGACATTATGTCGAGTCGGTGTAGACTTCTTTTATTTTGCAATAAGTAAGTCTCTTGCCGGTTTTCTTTGCAGTCTTCCCGCTTTTCTGCTCGCGTCTCTCTCTCCAGCTTTTCGGCTGCATGCGTCGTCTTCCTTGTGCTCTTTTCCTCTCGCGCTCAGCATCGGCTTTTGTTCTGGCTCCTCCAATCTCCGTCTTTCCCCACGGCGTTTATGGCCGCTGCCCTTTTATACAGTGCGAGAGGAGATTTAAATTGTGCCCAGCTGGTCGACACACACACCTGATATTTGCGAGGTTGATTCCAGCGTGCCCCGCCTCACTGCTTGCTCGCAGTCCACGCTTCCTTGCCGCCATCTTGGGCCGGGCTCCGGCGTGCCCTGCAGGCTCCGCCTCTCCATACACATTTTAAAGCATTTAACAGCCGATAATATCGGCAGTCCGATTTTATCGGACATCTCTACACGTGATGTAATTGAAAGCACCGTTTTTGTAATTATTCCTATTATTGTGCGCGGACTGCCGTTGAACTGTATCAAAACGGGAAAGCTTGCAGTGTAGCCATTTCAAAATGCACCATCACTACAACAAGAACAGATAGATGCATTAATTATAATCTAGAAATTACTTTTAGCAAGTTTAAGACGAAGCAGAAACAGCCGTCGGCTCAGTGTGTCAACCATAGACATCTTATAAGGGTACGCAGCATCGAGCGCTACTGCTGAATGGCGCTGACGAGACGCAGGGTCGCCATCTTGGAGTGGTGATCGGCTCCACGCAGTGCAATTAATTTGGCAGGAGCAATGAACTTTCAGCGCATTTAATTCATCTTACCTCACTAAATACCACTGATTTTCACACGCTTTTTTTTTGTCATAAGTGTAGCTATGATGAAGGACACATGTTTTATTATTCATAGTTTGCTTAACAGAAATAGAATATTCTTATACGTTTTCAGTGACCAGACGTTCGAGATCAAAACTGGGAATATAATGCCAGAGAAGGGGGAAAAAAACAATCAGCTATTTTTAATTTGAAAAAACATGATTAGGTTCCCGTATTTTTCGGACTATAAGTCGCAGTATTTTTCATAGTTTGGCCGGGGGTGCGACTTATACTCCGGAGCGACCTATGTGTGAAATTATTTACACATTACCCTAAAATATCTAATATTATTTATCTCATTCGCGGAAGAGACAAAAGAAAATGTCAGCAATCGTCACATACACGTCAACCAATAAGAATTCGGCGGGGGAGGAGCATGGCAGAAGTGCATTGGGGGTGCCTTTCAAATGTTTATTCTTGCTGTTGGATTTTATCAAAGAAATTTCCCCCAAAAATGCGATTTATACTCCAGTGTGACGTATATATGTTTTTTTTCCTTCTTTATTATGCATATTTCGGCCGGTGAGTCTTATACTCCGAAGCGGCTTATACTCCGAAAAATACAGTACATATACATGCGTATATCCTACATAAACAATGCCGCGACCCCAAAAGGGAATAAGCGGTAGAAAATGGATGGATGGATGGATTATTTATCTATATATTTTAGGGACCTATAGACTCTATCTATAGGTCTATTGTTTATTTAATTTACTTTTTTAATCTTTTTTTTTTTCTGTTTATTGGGATAAGGTAAACATGTGTACAGTATTTTAACATAAAAATGTTTGATTGTGAGGCATTAAAAGCCACAAAATGCAACGGGTCCATCGGACCCACAAACAACAATATGAACGTTACACAAGGTTAAGTACAATGTTTTATTTACCTGTAGTCACACAGTGTTACTGTTAAAAATGTGCGTAATGTTATAAAGGCCAACAATATCAAATATATATTTGTTGATAAAAGTTTGTGCCTTGTTCTTAATGAATACTTTGATTTACTATGATACTGTATTGTAATGTTGGTCATTATGGTGCTACTTGTAGAGTCAGGTGTTTTCTGAGAACAGAATAAAAAGGGGAATGAAACACTTTTCTACATATCAGGCTGTATTTGGAATGTAAAACTTGTCAGAGAATATGAAAATGAAAGTCTTTTGTACACAAAAATGTGTCAGAGAGTCTTATCAAGCCACATTTTTTAGTTCCTGCTAAAGAAAGTCAAGAATGAAATACCGTATTTCCTTGAATTGCCGCCAGGGCGCTAATTAATTTAAAACCTCTTCTCACTCCGGCGTTTACCAAAGGCATGCGGTAAAGGCAAGCATGCGCTAATTATTTTAAAACCTCTTCTCACTCCAGCGCTTACCAAAGGCATGCGGTAAATTTGGGCCTGCGCTTATAAATTTGAGTGTGATGTAAGATACCATTATGAAAAGCACATTTAATAAAAAAAAAAAACGTTATTATGGTCTTACCTTTACTGATAAATGAAGTCCATGCGCAGCTCCTTCCGATCAAAAGCATCGATAACTTGTTTATAGAAGTCTTCCTTATCTTTCTTCAGATTTAAAAGTCTCTCTGTCTCATTTGAGCTCTTCCTTTATTACCTCCTGCTTCGATTGAAAGTCTAGTTTAGAAAACTGTTTTATTTTTGTATGTAATCATCCATGTTAAAAGTGCAAGCGGGAGGAAAAAATAAACGATCGCTGCTCACTCTTGCTGCTTGTTGTCACTTCTTCTGCAGCCGAGTAGTCGCAAGAAGGATCACTAGCGCCCTCTACCACCAGGAGGCGGGACTCATTTAAAGGGGAACATTATCACAATTTCATAAGGGTTAAAACCAATAAAAATCAGTTCCCAGTGGCTTATTTTATTTTTCGAAGTTTTTTTCAAAATTTTACCCATTGTGGAATATCCCGAAAAAAGGCTTTAAAGTGCCTGATTTTCGCTATCTGTGAAGCCGCCGTCCATTTTCCTGTGACGTCATCCAGTGATATACATGCTATCCAGGCGGATAGCACAGCAAGATATAGCGACATTAGGTCGGATTCAGACTCGGATTTCAGCGGCTTAAGCGATTCAACAGATTACGCATGTATTGAAACGGATGGTTGGAGTATGAAGGCAGACAGCGAAAACAAAATTGAAGAAGAAACTGAAGCTATTGAGCAAATAGCTATTGACGCTATTCGGCCATGTCTGCCTTAGCATCGCTGGTAAAATGTGCAGACCAAACGATCGGGACTTTCGCATCTTGTGACACTGGAGCAACTTAAATACGTCGGTTGGTAAGTGTTTGTTTTAGCATTAAATGTGGGTGGAGGGAAACGCCGTATGCAAATATAGCTACAAATGTACATACAGCTAGCCTAAATAGCATGTTAGGCATGGAAGTCATGCCGCGACCAAATATGTCTGATTAGCACATAAGTCAATAACATCAACAAAACTCACTTTTGTGATTTCGTTGACTTTATCCTTGGAAATGCAGGATATCCATACATCTCTGTGCCATGTCTGCCTTAGCATCGCCGGTAAAATGTGCAGACCAAACGATCAGGACTTTCGCATCTTGTGACACTGGAGCAACTTAAATCAGTCGATTGGTAAGTGTTTGTTTGGCATTAAATGTGGGTGGAGAGAAAGGCTGGATGCAAATATAGCTACAAATGTACATACAGCTAGCCTAAATAGCATGTTAGCATCGATTAGCATGCCGTGCTAATCGATGCACATTATACGTAAATCAACTTGAATCTGTCCCTGATCGTGTTGTTACACTCTCCGACAACACACAGACGAGGCATGATGTCTCCAAGGTACGGAAAACAGTACAAAAAACGGAAAATAACAGAGCTGATTTGACTCGATGTTTATAATGTGTTTGAGAAAATGGCGGTTGACTACCTAGGTGACGTCACAACGTGACGTCATCGCTCCGAGAGCAAATAATAGAAAGGCGTTTAATTCGCCAAAATTCACCCATTTAGAGTTCGGAAATGGGTTAAAAAAATATATGGTCTTTTTTCTGCAACATCAAGGTATATATTGACGCTTACATAGGTCTGGTGATAATGTTCCCCTTCAATGACTCATATTTGTCACACGCAGCTCGGTATATTAATAAAACATAGCTGCTTACTGTTATTTTTAGTATATTCAATAGCTTGGACCTTAAATCCTACTGAATAGCTCTTAATCTTCTTCCCTTTATGCGATTTCAAATTATTAAAATCAGCCTCCTCCATTTTTAAAATGATGACAGGTGAAGTGTCACTCGTGACGTTGCGAGTTTGACCCGGCGGAAATTCTAGGCATATGCTAATTATTTTGCGAAACAAGTTTGACCCGGTGGAAATTCTAGAAATGCCCTAATAAAAATAATATTTAGTGAAACGAGTTTGATCCGGCGTTAATCCTGAGTCGGTGGTAATGCTAAGCATGCGCTAATTATTTTGCGAAACGAGTTTGACCCGGCAGTAATTCTAGGCAGGCGCATACTATATACCCGGCGGCAATTCAAGGAAATACGGTAGGGGTAAAATCATGCTGAAAATCCAAAAGGAATAGTTTTTGTGGTAGCGGTGCACGCTGGAGGTTGTGAAGCTCGCATGGTTGTCTGTAGTGCAATGCTGAGGTGGAGAAACCACGGCGCTGCGAGGACTGCGGTGGTGGTGGTATTTTTGAAGGCTCTCTCGCTCTAGCCATTACGGCCCGAGGCTTCGGCAGCATCCAGCCAGCTGAGACTAGTCGAGGAGGACCACGTGGTATAAATAAAGCTCTACATGTATGTGCTGCAGGACTCATCGCAGAGGACGTATTAATAAATTATAGGATTAGTTGCGGACAGTGACACCTCGGTGACCCTCAGCGGGAATGCCTTAATGCCGCCATCTTAATAGGCTACTTTCTCTCCTACAATACTTAAGTTTTTTGATTTTTGGGGGATTTTTTTTTTAAGCTCCAGCGATCCACTTCTTTACATAATCCATGCATTGTTCTTATGATGGGCTATATATTAATAATACAACCATTATAT
Organism: Nerophis ophidion; assembly: GCF_033978795.1. Classification (NCBI taxonomy): domain Eukaryota; kingdom Metazoa; phylum Chordata; class Actinopteri; order Syngnathiformes; family Syngnathidae; genus Nerophis; species Nerophis ophidion. The sequence goes on from NC_084611.1 coordinate 40,938,544, forward strand.
ACGCAGTACATACACTATAGTCATTCACCGTTTTTACATTCAATAAAAACAACACAATATTGTATTATATTATTTAATTATATGCTAATGATTATATTACACAATTATATTATAACAATGTACTGTATGTATGTGTATAAATATTGTATGTGTGTATATATTTACTGTATGTATGATAATACATGGGTTGAAACTAGCTTCGTAAACACCCGAATTTGTTGTGATGCCCAGCCTGTTTTTTTTTATTTTCTTAACCTTCGACGAGTCGGCATACCGTAATACTTCGTTTATTGCCATTAATTGGTTCCACTCATGAACGTGATGAATCAATTGCCGCAAAATAGGAATAATTTAATATGAATTAATATGTTGATATATAGAGCAGTGGTTCTCAAACTTTTTCTCACCAAGTTCCACCTCAGAAAAAAACTTGACTACCGACACGATAACCAAATGATATATACTAAGTTAAAGTACCAATGATTGTCACGCATACACTAGGTGAGGCAAAATTATTAAACTACATTTACACTACATATATTAAATACATAAACACTACATATTTTAAAATATATGTTGCGTGCGTGTGTGTGTGTGTGTACAGTATATATGTTTATATATGTATATACATGTGCATAAATATGTATATGTAATGTGTGTGTGTGTAAATACAGTATATTTATGTATATATAATGTGTTTATATGTGTGTAAATATACATATGTGTGTGCATATATGTATGCAGGTATATGTTTATGTATATATAATTTCGTGTAAATTAAATGGTATTTATTATATATATATGGTATGTGTGTGTATATGTATATATACAATATGTATGTACATATACATATGTATGTACATATACATATGTATGTACATATACATATGTATGTATGTATGTACAGATACATATGTATGTATATACATATAGTATATATGTATGTATATGCATGTAGTATATATGTATGTATATGCATGTAGTATATATGTATGTATATATATATATAAATATATAGTGTATGTATATATGCTGGATGTATATACATATGCTGTATTTATACTGTATGAAAATATACTGTATATGTGTGTATATATGTGTGTGTATATATGTGTGTGTATATATGTGTGTGTGTATATATATATATATATATATATATATATATATATATATATATATATACTGTATATATATATATATATATATACAGTATATATATATTGTATATACTTGTATATATACTTATATATACCGTATATACTGTATGTGTATACTGTATATATATGTATACTATATATATATATATCCCTCTATATTGCATGTGTATATATGAATGTATGTATGTATAAATATGAATGCATGTGTGTATATATATATATATACATATATATATATGTGTGTGTGTGTATGTATATATATATATATATATGTGTGTATACCTGAGATACTAAGTATGTCATTATTTTCACTTGGTAAATATTGACTTACTAAGACAAAATAATGACTTACTGTAAATAAACCTTTGAAAAAAAGAGTTAAAAGTGGGGCCACATGCTGAACTCATCATGCTTAATTTATTACAGTATTTGGGAAGCCTGTCGTTGATTTTTATTATGTAAATGCTCTATTTTTATCAACATGTGATAGCAGGGACACTGCCATTCAAAACTCGGCTGCTACATTACTAATGATTAATGTATCATCAAGGGTCGGAATTGGGGGTTAAAATCACCAAAAATGATTCCCGGCCGAAGCCCCTGCTGCTGCTCACTGCTCCCCTCACCTCCCATGGGTTGATTAAGGATGATGGGTTGAATGCAGAGAATAATTTTGCCACACCTCGTGTGTGTGACTATCATTGGTACTTTAACTATATTTGAAGAAATAGCACAATAGCAATAGGAACACCATGGAGTTCATGTAGGCCGCTTTAACAACAAAGTGCTGCGAGAAACCCTGCCTTTGTACTTATCAGTAAATGTACAAGCAATGGTTCATTTCCGTTGGCCTGGTGAAGGTGCGCGGACGTAAAGTGCTAACATTGCACCGCTGTGTTTATGTCTGATGCTAATATTCATGCTGTTGTCGTCCCAGGTCCGACCCTTTCCGAAGCTTTGTGGACTACTGCCTACAGAAATTTCCTCAGGACAGACCCTCTTCAGGGGAGCTGCTAAGAGTGAGTGGCCCCCACCCGCCCTTTTCAGAACAATATGACCTCACTTCCTGTCTCAGGCTGGCTCTCGAACAGCCCTCCCCCATCCCCTGCGTCGTCTTCATTCTTTTTAGATTAAGCGGGATTAAAGCCAGAATACGTTTTTTTTCCCCCCCCCTCTCCACTTGACCCGGTCAGAAGGGCGACATTGTTAGTCCATTATAAAAAAATACAAAATAATAATTTTCCGCACACACCTGCAGTGCAACAAACCTGGAAGTAGGCGGTACAGCTCGGTTGGTAGAGTGGCCGTGCCAGCAACTTGAGGTTTGCAGGTTCAATTCCCGCTTCCGCCACCCTAGTCACTGCCGTTGTGTCCTTGGGCAAGACACTTTACCCACCTGCTCCCAGTGCCACCCACACTGGTTTAAATGGAACTTAGATATTGGGTTTCACTATGTAAAGCGCTTTGAGTCACTAGAGAAAAGCGCTATATAAATATAATTCACTTCACTAATTCACTGTATGGGGGGAGTAGCTGGGCCAGCAACCTGAGGGTTCCTTGTTCAATCCCCACCTTCTACCATGCTAGTCACGTCCGTTGTGTCCTTGAACAAAACACTTCACTCTTGCTCCTGATGGGTCCTGCCTTGGATGGCGGCTCCCGCCATCGGTGTGTGAATGTGTGTGTGAATGGGTGAATGTGGAAATAGCGTCAAAGCGCTTTGAGTTCCTTAAAAAGGTAGAAAAGTGCAATACAAGTATAACCCATTTACCATGTCCACAATGTAAACAAAAAACAATGTCTACCAATCAATCAACACGTTCATCTGTCTAGCTCCGCCCCTTTTAGGTACCGGACGCCTGCCCCAATTGGAGGGTACTAAAAATTGATAGTCAGATCATTATTTGGATCAAGGGGAGATTTATGGGACATTGGGATGGAAAGTAAAAGTCAAGCTGATGTCTCCTTGTCTCTTCCTTTTGACCCACCCAGCTTTCTGCCCACCCACCACGCCGCCATCTGTCAAGTGGCGACTAATCTCTTAAAACATTTAAAGCAGCAACCACGGTCCCTCAGACGTGGTCTTATTTTTATTTATTATTTTTACTGATTTTAACTGAAGCTTTGTTAAATAAAAAGTGCAGGCTTTGCTACACATCTTAAAACTTTCAGTCAGCTACAGACGCAGGGGTGTGATCCATTTATGTGCGTTTAGAAAATAGGCTCACCAAGCATGATGTCAAATAATACTAGAATGTTAGCACTGAAGCTCACATACAGTAGAATAGTTTTCCATCCATCCATCCATCTTCTTCCGCTTATCCGAAGTCGGGTCGCGGGCGCAGCAGCCTAAGCAGAGAAGCTCCCCAGCCACTTCGTCCAGCTCCTCCCGGGGGATCCCGAGGCGTTCCCAGGCCAGCCGGGAGACATAGTCTTCCCAACGTGTCCTGGGTCTTCCCCGTGGCCTCCTACTGCTCAGACGTGCCCGAAACACCTCCCTAGGGAGGCGTTCAGGTGGCATCCTGACCAGACGCCCGAACCACCTCATCTGGCTCCTCTCCATGTGGAGGAGCAGCGGCTTTACTTTGAGCTCCTCCCGGATGACAGAGCTTCTCACCCTATCTGTAGGGAATAAAGAATAGAAAAGAATAAAATAGTTTTATTTTTCCTTATTAAAGTGAACAGGTTCAAAGAACAACAAAATTGCAGCAGATCCCCTAAGGTGCATACACAATAATTTAGTATTGTAAATAGTAAAATAGTGGAAAAAAAAGAAAAGAAATGTATCTATATCTATGTATATATCCACACACATATATATATACATCAGAATCAGAAATACTTTATTAATCCCCGAGGGGAAATTAAAATTTTCAGCACAATCCCATTGAAGATAAGACAAACATTACAGGGAGACAACAGAATCGCTGACGGGAAAGCTCATACCGTATTTTTCGGATTATAAATCGCTCCGGAGTATACGTCGCACTGGCCGAAAATGCATAATAAAGAAGGAAAAAAACATATATACGTCGCACTGGAGTATAAGTCGCATTTTTGGGGAAATTTATTTAATAAAAGTGATTGTTGTCAGTCTATCTGTGTTGGCCCTGCGATGAGATGGCGACTTGTCCAGGGTGTACGCCGCCTTCCGCCCGATTGTAGCTGAGATAGGCGCCAGCGCCCCCCGCGACCCCAAAAGGGAATAAGCAGTAGAAAATGGATGGATGGATGGAAATCCAACAACAAGAATAGACATTTGAAAGGCAATTTAAAATAGATAAAGAATAGTGAACAACAGGCTGAATAAGTGTACGTTATATGACGCATAAATAACCAACTGAGAAGGTGCCTGGTATGTTAACGTAACATATTATGGTAAGAGTCATTCAAATAACTATAACATATAGAACATGCTATACGTTTACCAAACAATCTGTCACTCCTAATCGATAAATCCCATGAAATCTTCTTCCTCGATGTCGCTTCTAAACAACTCTGCCAACTCCAAAGGTATGCGCCGCTTCCTCTTGTCGTTTTCTGCTGCATATTTCACTACATCCAGCTTGTAATGTGCAGTACATGATTTCCTTTTCGGTGCCATTTTTGTTGGGCACTTCTCAGTTTTTATAAGTTACCGCCAACGATTAAATTATCCATTTTGATAGCTACGGCATTAGCATATAGCATATAGCAGTTAGCATTCCATGACCCACAATGAACTTCTGCCATGACCCTCCCCCACCGAATGTTTTTAGGGCACATCCGACCGGTAGGAGGCCACAGGGAAGACCCAGGACAAGTTGAGAAGACTATGTCTCTCCGCTGGCCTGGGAGCACCTCGGTATACCCTCAGAAGAGCTGGACGAAGTGGCTGTGTAGAGGAAAGTCTGGACTTCCCTGCTTAGGCTGCTGCCCCCGCTACCCGACCTCGGATAAGCGGAAGAAGATGGATGGATAGATTTAACAGGATAATACTTACATGTATCATGTTTTCAAAACGGCTACAAAAAAAGCTGGACCCCAAAAATGTATTGTGGGACCCCATTTTTATGACTTGATGGGCCCCTGTCACCCCACTTTGAAAATTCCTACCACCAACATTGATGGAGTATTGGTGCGTGCAAAACAGCAGCAGATGGCTGTGGCCCGCGGGCCGGATTTAATAAAGTTAAAGTACCAATGATTGTCACACACACACTAGGTGTTGCAAAATTATTATCTGCATTTCAACCATCACCCTTGATCACCCCCTAGGAGGTGAGGGGAGCAGTGAGCAGCAGCGATGTTGTGATCATTTTGGTGATTTAACCCCCAATTCCAACCCTTGATGCTGAGTGCCAAGCAGGGACGTAATGGGTCCCATTTTTATAGTCTTTGGCATGACTCGGCCGGGGTTTGATCTCACAACTTACCTATCTCAGGGCGGACACTCTAACCACTAGGACCACTGAGTAGGTCATACTAATCAAAAATTTCATCCCGGGGGCCTTAGGTAATTCATTTGCGGGCCGGATCTGGCACGTGGGCCTTGACTTTGACACATGGGGGTAATGTTAGCACTGTAGCTTACCTAGGTATGATGCTAATGTTGCTAACTTTAGTCTCCTCTCATCAAGCTAAAAAATGCTCACTTTAATTATCCCACAAAGTAAAACATTTAAAAAATTAAAAAAAAGTGCAGCCTTTGCTACACATCCTAAAACTGTCAGTCAGCTACAGTCGCTTTAAACCAGGGGTCTCAGACACGTGGCCCGCGGGCCAATTGCAGCCCGCAAGACGTTATTTTGCGGCCCACACCTTGATATGTAAATGTAGTGTTAGTGTGGCCCGCGAGTTTTATCTGAATGGCGCTTGACAGCGTCATATTTGCTATAATTACCAACCCTCCCAAATTTTCCGGGAGACTCCGGAATTTCAAGGCAATCATTCAAGGGTAATCATTCCTGTGAACATCTGTCAGTTTTCACCCAAACAACAATGTTCAATGGGTGCTGTGTTGACACTGCCTTTGACATCTTGAACTAACAACGTACTATTCCAGACATTTCTGTATTTGTCTTTTATGAACACAAGTCATAGCATCCACCTTTTAATCAAACATACTGCATACAGTCTTAGCCACATGTTCTGTAAGGTTTCTGCAAACACGTGTGAGTGACTGCAAGGCATACTTACAGGTCACTGACGGTGGCTGTATAAACAAATTTATCACTGTTACTAATATGTGCCACACTGAACATACACCAAACAAGAATGACAAACACATTTTGGGAGAACATTCCCACTGCAACACAACATAAACACAACATAACAAATACCCAGAATCCCATGCAGCCCTGACTCTTCCGGGCTACCACCAACCCCCCCCTCCCCCGCGTCGGTGGAGGTGGAGAGTTAGGGCTGCAAGGTGTTCTGGGTATTTGTTATGTTGTGTTTGTTGTGGTACAGTGCTGATGTTCTCCCAAAATGTGCTTGTCATTCTTGTTTTGGTGTGTGTTCACAGTGTGGCGCATATTTGTAACAGTGATAATCTATTTATACGGCCACCCTCAGTGTGACTTGTATGGCTGTTGATCGAGTATATCTTGCAGTCACTCACGTGTGTCAACCAAAGTGTCTTATTATATATAACCAGGCTGGCACGGTGTAAATATGATAAGTCGAAAGCGATGACATGTAGTAAAAGGCGGTAAAGTCGGCGCTAACCTGGAACTCTTATGCCATTATTAACTGGGTGTAAATCAGGACTAATATTTGGACAACTCAATTGTCGAGAGATTCCCCTAAATTCGGGTGTCACCTGGAAAAATGGGGAGATTTGACTACTCTGTTGGTAGAGTGGGTAAGCTGTTCAAAGAAGGTGAATCCATTAAACGTGCATGTTAGAATTTTTAATTATCTTTTCTAGCGGCCCAGCCTCACCCAGTGTCTGCATCCAGTGACACCCAGGCAAATTGAGTTTGAGACCCTTACTTTTAAACCTTTTAGAAAAAAAAGGCTAACGTGAGCATAATGTGACTGCTTGCATCATCGCTCCGGAAAAGCTCACTTCATTTATCCCTAAAGAGGAGAAGCCCTAACGGGGGTCTCACCGGTCTATAATGATGGTGGCCAAGGTGGAGGGGGCGGTGGTGTAAAAAAAAAATGGTACAAATGACTACGGCGTCTATTTTCAGAGCGTGATGTCATCCCCCGCCCGGCGTGTCCTGACTAACCGTTACACCAGCCGCTGTCACACCGGCAGAGCTGCAAATAGACATTCTCCCTGCTGGCACCTTTCCTCGGGGTTACGTTCACCTCGTGGTGTCTTTCCCTCAATGAGCGTGACTAACAGGATGGATAGGATGTAGGTGGCAGGGAGCGAAAAAAGGATATTTATTACCTTTTATCTTAATGTCAATGAAGGAAAATAGCTTCAAGGTAAGCTTAAACAAATAAGCAAACCTACACACCTACTCTTTATGTAACACAATCATTCCACAAACACATCAAATATATATCCACCCATCCATCCATCTTCTTCCGCTTATCTGAGATTGGGTCGCGGGGGCAACAACCTAAGCAGGGAATCCCAGACTTCCCTTTCCCCAGCCACTTCGTCTAGCTCTTCCCGGGGGATCCCGAGGCGTTCCCAGGCCAGCCGGGAGACATAGTCTTCCCAACGTGTCCTGGGTCTTCCCCGTGGCCTCCTACCGGTCGGACGTGCCCTAAACACCTCCCTAGGGAGCCGTTCGGGTGACATCCTGACCAGATGCCCCAACCACCTAATCTGGCTCCTCTCCATGTGGAGAAGCAGCGGCTTTACTTTGAGTTCCTTCCGGATGGCAAAGCTTCTCCCCCTATCTCTAAGGGAGAGCCCTGCCACATGGCGGAGGAACATTATTGGGCCGCTTGTACCCGTGATCTTGTCCTTCCGGTCATAACCCAAAGCTCATGACCATAAGTGAGGATGGGAACGTAGATCGACCGGTAAATTGAGAGCTTTGCTTTCCGGCTCAGCTCCTTCACCACAACGGATCGATATAGCGTCCGCATTACTGAAGACGCCGCACCAATCCGCCCGTCGACCTCACCATCCACTCTTCACTCACTCGTGAACAAGACTACGAGGTACTTGAACTCCTCCACTTGGGCCAGGGTCTCCTCCCCGACCCGGAGATGGCACTCCACCCTTTTCCGGGCAAGAACCATGGACTCGGACTTGGAGGTGCTGATTCTCATCCCAGTCGCTTTACACTCGGCTGCGAACCGATCCAGTGAGAGCTGAAGATCCTGGCCAGATGAAGCCATCAGGACCACATCATCTGCAAAAAGCAGAGACCTAATCCCGCAGCCACCAAACCAGATCCCCTCAACGCCTTGACTGCGCCTATAAATTCTGTCCATAAAGAAGTTATGAACAGAATCGGTGACAAAGGGCAGTCTTGGCGGAGACCAACCCTCACTGGAAACGTGTTCGACTTACTGCCGGCAATGCGGACCAAGCTCTGACACTGATCTGACACAATCAGAAAGTCCGATACCCCATACTCTCTGAGCACTCCCCACAGGACTTCTCGGGGTACACGGTCGAATGCCTTCTCCAAGTCCACAAAGCACATGTAGGCTTTTTGGGCAAACTCCCATGCACCCTCAAAGACCCTGCCCAGGGTATAGAGCTGGTCTACAGTTCCACGACCAGGACGTAAACCACACTGTTCCTCCTGAATCCGAGGTTCGACTATCCAGCGTCGCCTTGTCTCAAGTACACCTGAATAGACCTTACCAGGAAAGCTGAGGGGTGTGTGTGTCTGTGTGTGTGTGTATGTATGTATATATGTATGTATGTATATATATATATATATATATATATATATATGTGTATTTTGTATATATGTATATGTATATATATATATATATATATATATATATATATATATATATATATATATATATATATATATATATATATATATATATATATATATATATATGTGTGTATTTTGTATATATGTATATATATATATATATGTGTGTATTTTGTATATATGTATATGTATTTTGTATATATGTATTTGTATATATGTATATGTATTTATGTATATGTATATGAGAGTAAAAAGTATTTGATCCCTTGCTGAATTTGTTGGTTTGCCCACTAATAAAGACTGAGATCATTCTATACTTTTAATGGTAGATGTATTCTAACATGGAGAGACAGAATATCAAAACGAAAATCCAGAAAATAACTTTCAAGAATATATTTTAATTCATTTGTATTTCATTGAGGGAAATAAGTATTTGATCCCTCTAGCCAAAAGCAGTTAATACTTGGTGGCAAAGCCTTTGTTTGCAACCACAGCAGTCAGACGTTTGTGGTAGTTAACCACAAGGTTAGCACACATATCAGAGGGAATTTTGGCCCACTCTTCTTTGCATATCCTCTCGAGATCATTCAGGTTGGTGGGCTGTCGCTTGGCAACTCGGACCTTCAGCTCCCTCCATAGATTTTCAATAGGATTGAGGTCCAGAGACTGGCTGGGCCACTCCATGACCTTAATATGGTTCTTCTTGAGCCACTCCTTTGTTGCCTTTGCTGTATGCTTTGGATCGTTGTCATGTTGGAAGACCCAACCACGGCCCATTTTCAGCTTCCTGGCAGAGGGGAGGAGGTTGTCCCTCAAGACTGCATGGTACATGGCTCCATCCATCTTCCCACTGATGCGCTGTAGTAGCCCTGTGCCCTTGGCAGAGAAACACCCCCAAAACATAATGCTTCCACCTCCATGCTTGATGGTGGGCACAGTGTTCTTTGAGTCATAGACAGCATTTTTCTTTCTCCACACACGACGTGTAGAGTTTAGGCCAAATAGTTCAATTTTGGTCTCGTCTGACCATAGAACCTTCTCCCAATCACTTTGTGCATTTTTGAGGTGATTATTGGCATACTTTAGGCGGGCCTCCACATGTGCCCTCTTAAGCAGGGGTACCTTTCGGGCACTGCAAGATTTTAACCCATTCCGTCGCAAAGTGTTGCCAACTGTTTTCCTGGTGACTGTGGTCCCAGCTGCCTTGAGGTCATTCACTAACGCCTGCTGAGTGGTTGCAGGACGATTTCTCACGGTTCTCATGATCATTGCAACCCCACGAGGTGAAATCTTCTGTGGAGCACCACATCAAGGTCTGTTGATGGTCATGTTATACTTTTTAAATTTTCTAACAGTTGCACCAGTGGTTGTTACTTTGATTCCCAGCATCTTGCGAATGTTTTTGTAGCCCATTCCAGATTTGTGCAGGTCAACAATCCTGTCTCTGAGGTTCTGAGAGAGTTCTTTTGTCTTACCCATGTTGGAGAGCTTGGAATCTGTCTGAGTCTCTGATCAGGTGTCTTTTATACAGGTGATTAGTTAGAACAGGTGTCTTCAATTCAGTCTTCAATTCCCAAGTTGATTGGGAGTGTCTAACTGCTCTGTGAAAGCCAGAAATCCTAATGCACACTATGGGATAAAATACTTTTTTCCCTCAATAAAATACAAATCAATTAAAATATATTCCTTAAAGTTATTTTCTGGATTTTCTTTTTAATATTCTATCTCACCATGTTTAAATACATCTACCATTAAAAGTATAGAATGATCATGTCTTTATTAGTGGGCAAACCAACAAATTCAGCAAGGGATCAAATACTTTTTACTCTCACTGTATATATATGTGTATATATATGCATATATATATATATATATGTGTGTGTGTATATGTATATGTTTGTTTATATATATATATATATATATATATATATATATATATATATATATATATATATAAATTAAATGTATATATATATAAATATATATATATTTATATATATATATATATATATATATATATAGTGTGCAACCTATAAGTTCAAATAAAAACACGCGTTCACTATAAACTTTATGAGGTTTATTCATCAAAGACAAAATATTAGGAGTGCTTATATTTATTACATCAAACATGTTTACAAAAAAATCATTTTTAATGCATTATTAATTTTTTTCCCCACTTAATTACATTCCCTTTCATCTTTTTAACTTTCTCTTGCATGTGGATCACATTGAATACTAACAGGCTGCCCTCTTATTTCTCCAACATCAAGAAATAAAAAAAATCAAAAGCATGATTTGGGTTAAAATTTGAGCTTCCTCTCATAATAATGCAATAAAATAATTTAATATTTTATACGTATTCATTGTATTCTATATTTTTTTGTTTTACCAAGCAAAAGGGAATAAGCGGTAGAAAATGGATGGATGGAGGGTTCTGAAAAATGAAGTCCATTAAAACTGTCAACAACAACAACATGCAGGCGCCCTCTAGTGGCTCTTCCTACAGTAGCAAATAGTTATTTCAATGCGCCGTTCCAATAAACATTTACCTTATTTCACTTCAACACAATTGAAGTCAGTGTAAAAATAAAAAGTGCATATTTTTGGACATCAATCCTGATCTCTGTCTCTTATCCCCCAGCATGATTTTGTGCGGCGGGAGCGCTCGCCGAGGATTCTCATGGACCTGATCCAGAGGACCAAGGATGCGGTGCGCGAGCTGGACAACCTGCAGTACCGCAAGATGAAGAAGATCCTCTACCAGGAGAAGCACAACGGACCCATGGGGGAGAGCCAGGAGGACGAGGAGGTGGGAGGACGGGGATCTTAAATAAATAACATTGGAAATAAGTTAGGCTCTTAAGTTTCAAAGCAAAAAGCTTTTACAAAAAATAATGTTTGATACGATTGATTTTCATGCATTTCAAATTGTTAGATTGCATTAAGTTTATTTTAAGACAAATGTGGGATCAGAAATGCCATTTTCAAAGGGACATTTTTAGGCTAATTTAACCGAGATAACACATTTTAAAATGTGATGATTAGTAACATCAAGCAAATAGACTTGTCAGGTTCAAACATTGATGACATCTGTTAAAAGACATAGAAACAAGGAATTAGACAGAGACAATTAAATTTGGCTCAATTGAGGAGAGACGCCTTGACACTGTACCTTAGTACAGTCTCCATCACGCTCTGGCGATAGACTGTACGCCTTCTCGTTTATTTGGACTTTCCCTGATTACGTGGCAACAGCTGTTTCTAAGGGACGGGGGTCGTACACAGCCATCGCCTTTGATTAAAACAGTTCAAAGAAAAGGTCGTAAAACAGCTTCTGCTATCCTGCTCCCATACTTGCCAACCTTGAGATTTCCGAATTCGGGAGATGGGGTGGGGCGGGTTTGGTGGTAGCGGATGTGTCCCGGAAGAGTTAGTGCTGCAATGGGTTCTGAGTATTAGTTTCTGTTGTGTTTATGTTGTGTTACAGTGCGGATGTTCTTCCGAAATGTGTTTGTCATTCTTGTTTGGTGTGGGTTCACAGTGTGGCACATATTGGTAACAGTGTTAAAGTTGTTTATACTGCCACCCTCAGTTTGACCTGTATGGCTGTTGACCAAGTAGGCTTGCATTCACTTGTGTGTGTCTGTAAAAGCCGCATATATTATGCGACTGGGCCGACACGCTGTTTGTATTGAGGAAAAGCGAACCTGACGACAGGTTGTGGAGGACGCTAAAGGCAGTGCCTTTAAGGCACGCCCCCAATATTGTTGTCCAGGTGGAAATCGGGAGAATGGTTGCCCCGGGAGGTTATTGTGAGGGGCGCTGAAATTCGGGAGTCTCCTGGAAAAATCGGGAGGGTTGACAAGTATGCCTGCTTTCTCTTCGCTTTGTAGTTCTTGGGTCAGAACGATATCTTTCTGTTGATTACAATACATGAAAGAAACAGAACACCTTCATGTTGCTTCTCATCCTACACAGTGGAGTTTTACAAGCCTCGCTTTGTAGTTCTTGGGTCAAGACAATATCTTTCTGTTGATTACAATACATTAAAAAAACAGAACACCCTCATGTTGCTTTCCATCCTACACAGTGGAGTTTTAAAGCCTCACTTTGTAGTTCTTGGGTAAAGACAATATCTTTCTGTTGATTACAATACATTAAAAAAAAAGAACACCTTCTTGTTGCTTCCCATCCTACACAGTGGAGTTTTACAAGCCTTGCTTTGTAGTTCTTGGGTCAAGACAATATTTTTCTGTTGATTACAATACATTAAAATAACAGAACACCTTCATGTTGCTTCCCATCCTACACAGTGGAGTTTTACAAGCCTCGCTTTGTATTTCTTAGGTCAAGACAATATATTTCTGTTGATTACAATACATTAAAAAAACGGAACACCTTTGTGTTGCTTCCCATCCTACACAGTGGAGTTTTACAAGCTTTCTTCTAGGTAGGACTAAAGCAGGGTTCACCAACCTTTTTGAAACCAATAGCTACATCTTGGGTACTGATTAATGCAACACACTTAAATAAATTCCCAGAAATAACCAATTTGCTCAATTTACCTTTAATATATATATATATATATATATATATATATATATATATATATATATATATATATATATATATATATATATATATATAAAATGGGTATTTCTGTTGTCATTCCGTCTTACATTTTTTTTTCCTTTTACGGAAGGTTTTTTGTAGAGAATAAATTATGAAAAAAACACTTAATTGAACGGTTTAAAAGAAGGGGGAACACAAAAAAAATGAAAATTAAATTCTGATATAGTTTATCTTAAATTTCGACTCTTTAAAATTCAAAATTCAACTGAAAAAATGAAGAGAAAAACTAGCTAATTCGAATCTTTTTGAAAAAATTTAAAAAATAATATATGGATTCCTCATTAGTATTTTTTCCTGATTAACATTAATTTGAGAATTTTGCTGACATGTTTTAAATAGGTTAAAATCCAATCAGCACTTTGTTAGAATATATAACAAATAGGACCAAGCTATATTTCAAAGACAAATCATTATTTCTTCTAGATTTTCCAGAACAAAAATGTTAAAAGAAATTCAAAAGACTTTGAAATAAGATTTAAATTTGATTCTACAGATTTTCTAGATTTGCCAGAATATTTTTTATTTTATTTCAATCATCAATCAATCAATCAATCAATGTTCATTTATATAGCCCTAAATCACTAGTGTCTCAAAGGGCTGCACAAACCACAACGACATCCTCGGTAGGCCCACATAAGGGCAAGGAAAACTTACACCCAGTGGGACGTCTTCATCATAATTTTAAATCATAAGTTTGAAGAAATATTTCACAAATATTCTTCGTTGAAAAAACAGAAGCTAAAATGAAGAATTAAATTAAAATGTATTTATTCATCCATTGCTTTCGTCCTCTCCAAGGTTCTCATAGTCATTGTCACCGACGTCCCACTGGGTGTGAGTTTTCCTTGCTCTTATGTGGGTCTACCGAGGATGTGGTAGTGGTTTGTGTTGTGGTTTGTGCAGCCCTTTGAGACACTAGTGATTTAGGGCTATATAAGTAAACATTGATTGATTGATTGATTATTATTCTTTACAATAAAAAAAATAAATTTACTTGAACATTGATTTAAACTGTCAGGAAAGAAGAGGCAGGAATTTAAAAGGTAAAAAGGTTTATGTCTTTAAAAATCCTAAAATAATTTTTAAGGTTGTATTTTTTCTCTAAAATTGTCTTTCTGAAAGTTATAAGAAGCACAGTAAAAAAATAAATGAATTTATTTAAATAAGTGAAGACAAAGTCTTTAAAATATTTTCTTGGATTTTCAAATTCTATTGGAGTTTTGTCTCTTTTAGAATTAAAAATGTCGAGCAGAGCGAGACCAGCTTGCTATTAAAAAATAACATTTAAAAAATAGAGGCAGCTGACTGGCAAGTGCTGCTATTTGAGCTATTTTTAGAACAGGCCAGCGGGCTACTTATCTGGTCCTTAAGGGCTACCTGGTGCCCGCGGGCACCGCGTTGGTGACACCTGGACTTAAGACAGCCTTTGTCTGCTCGCCGGCAACTCATTGAAACACAGTTTTGTGATAACTTAGATACAATTATTCCAACAAACTTATTCAAATTGGCTTGAAAATGACAGACTAATTTATCTTGCAAGTAATAAACATGCGTGATTAAAAAAAAAAGTATTTGCTGCACATACTTCAAAGGACATCAAGGCGAAAATGTCCCCGTTTGTCGGTCCACACACAAACGCCGAAGACTGAAAAGTCTGGAAGGTCCAGCGTGTAAAACTGGTGTGTGTCCCCCAACAGGACAGCGAGGCAGCCAGCTGCAAGTTGAACAGCCTGGGCAGCAACCACTCGGTGCCCAGCACGTCGGTCAGCACGGGCAGCCAGAGCAGCAGCGTCAACAGCATGCAGGAGGTGCTGGACGACAGCTGCTCCGACATGACCATGATGCATCCCCAGGACTACGGCGGCACCCTGGATTCCTCGCCGCAGGCCAAGAAGGTACGGCCACCTGTTGGCCCTCAACGATAAAATACACCATTTAAAAAAAAAAAAAAAAAGTTTGAAATGAACCGTATCTCGGGCTATAGTAGTCGCCGGCCAATCGAATTATTTCTCCCTACATTTTATAATCAATCAATGTTTATTTATATACCGTATGTCTTTGAATTGCCGCCGGGGCGCTAATTAATTTAAAACGTTTTCTCACTCCGGCGCTTACCAAAGGCAGACGGTAAATTTGGGCCTGCGCTTATAAATTTGAGTGTGATGTAAGGATACCATCATGAAAAGCACATTTAATAAAAACAAAGGTTATTATGGTCTTACCTTTACTTATAAATGAAGTCCATGTGCAGCTCCTTCTGATCAAAAGCATCGATAAGTTGTTTATAAAAGTCTTCCTTATCTTTCTTCAGTTTTAAAGGTCTCTCTGTCTCGATGGAGATCTTCCTTTATTACCTCCTGCTTCGATTGAAAGTCCAGTTTAGAAAACTGTTTTATTTTAGATATGTAATTCTCCATGTTAAAAGTGCAAGCGAGAGGAAAAAATAAACGATCGCTGCTCACTCTTGCTGCTTGTTGTCACTTCCTCTGCAGCCGAGTAGTCGCAAGCGCCCTCTACCACCAGGAGGCGCGGAGTCATTTAATGACTCATGTTTGACACACGCAGCTACGGTATATTAATAAAACATAGCTGCTTACTGTTCCTTTTAGCATATTCAATAGCTTTGACCTTAAATCCTACTGAATATCTTTTGATCTTCTTCCCTTTCTGCGATTTCAAATTTTTGAAATCGCACTTTGAAAATGATGACAGGTGAAGTGTCACTCGTGACGTTTCGAGTTTGACCCGGCGTGAATCCTCAGCCGGCGGTAATGCTAAGCATGCGTTAAATATTTTGCGAATCGAGATTGACCCGGCAGTAATTCTACGCAGGCGCATACTAAATACCCGGCGGCAATTCAAGGAAATACGATAGTTGTGTACGCGTGTTAAAAATGTTGCTACTCACTGTTTAACTGTGCAGTTTGCTCCTTTGCGCTGTCACCACATTGGTTGTGTTGTGCAGCGTACTTGCCAAACAAAGGGAGCAACATTTTCACTTCCTGCTCCTCTTAGACTCCAAACCATTATTAAAGTAGGGAAAAAAATGTTTTGATAAAAAGCAGCTTCTCTCCAATTAGCGCCTGCATCCAAATAACGCCGCGTCGTCTGTGCGCTCTAGCGACATAAATGCATTAGCGTGTCTACGCTATCTGTTGTCAGCGTTACGTAACGTTCCTTTAAGAAAAACACAACGGACACATTTGTACTTTTTACCTAGCACCCCATGACCCTCAGTTTGGATGTCTAATCTCACTTCTGAGTATAAACCCTGTTTCCATATGAGTTGGGAATTTGTGTTAGATGTAAATATAAACGGAATATAATGATTTGCAAATCCTTTTCAACCCATATTCAGTTGAATATGCTACAAAGACAAGATATTTGATGTTCGAACTCATAAACTTTTTTTTTTTTGCAAATAATAATTAACTTAGAATTTCATGGCTGCAACACGTGCCAAAGTAGTTGGGAAAGGGCATGTTCACCACTGTATTGCATCACCTTTTCTTTTAACAACACTCAATAAACGTTTGGGAACTGAGGAAACTAATTGTTGAAGCTTTGAAAGTGGAATTATTTCCCATTCTTGTTTTATGTAGAGCTTCAGTCGTTCAACTGTCGGGGTCTGCGATGTCGTATTTTACGCTTCATAATGCGCCACACATTTTAGATGCGAGACAGGTATGGACTTCAGGCGGGCAAGGAAAGTACCCGCACTCTTTTTTTACGAAGCCACGCTGTTGTAACACATGCTGAATGTGGCTTGGCATTGTCTTGCTGAAATAAGCAGGGGCGTCCATGAAAAAGACGGCGCTTGGATGGCAGCATATGTTGTTCCAAAACATGTATGTACCTTTCAGCATTAATGGTGCCTTCACAGATGTGTAAGTTATCCATTCCTTGGGCACTAATGCACCCCCATACCATCACAGATGCTGGCTTTTGAACTTTGCGTCGATAACAGTCTGGATGGTTCGCTTCCCCTTTGGTCCGGATGACACGATGTCGAATATTTCCAAAAACAATTTGAAATGTGGATTCGTCAGACCACAGCGCACATTTCTACTTTGCATCAGTCCATCTTCGATGATCTTGGGCCCAGAGAACCCGGCGGCTTCTCTGAATGTTGTTGATAAATGGCTTTCGCTTTGCATAGTAGAGCTTTAACTTGCACTTACAGATGTAGCGACGTACTGTATTTAGTGACAGTGGTTTTCTGAAGTGTTCCTGAGCCCATGTGATGATATCCTTTAGAGATTGATGTTGGTTATTGATATAGTGCCGTCTGAGGGATCGAAGGTCACGGTCATTCAAGGTTGGTTTCCGGCCATGCCGCTTACGTGGAGAAATTTCTCTAGAATCTCTGAACCTTTTGATGATATTATGGACCGTAGATGTTGAAATCCTTAAATTTCTTGCAATTGCACTTTGAGAAACGTTGTTCTTAAACTGTTTGACTCTTTGCTCACGCAGTTGTGGACAAAGTGGTGTACCTCACCCCATCCTTTCTTGGGAAAGACTCAGCATTTTGTGGGAAGCTGTTTTTATACCCAATCATGGCACAAACCTGTTCCCAATTAGCCTGCACACCCGTGGGATGTTCCAAATAAGTGTTTGATGAGCATTCCTCAACTTTATCGGTATTTCTTGCCACCTTTCCCAACTTCTTTGTCACGTGTTGCTGACATCAAATTCTAAAGTTAATAATTATTTGCAACAACAAAACATGTTTATCAGTTTGAACATCAAATATGTTGTCTTTGTAGCATATTCAACTGAATATGGGTTGAAAATGATTTGAAAATCATTGTATTCTGTTTATATTTACATCTAACACTATTTACCAACTCATATGGAAACGGGGTTTGTACGTTGGCGTCCACCTGAGCGCTGAAGGAAACGTCCCAAGTGTGTTTATCACAACCTCTTCATAGTAAACCCACACTACCCCCCCCCACCCCCCCCCCGCCCTCGCCGCAGTTACCACGGCAACCATCCACACTGTCATCAGAGAGCCGTGCAGATCAAGTTCATAACAACAGTCGCCTCCAGAACAAAGACGGCGTCGTGTTGTTGACGTGCGTCTCACTCACATACACACACTGTCTTTGTGTTTACACAGCTGAGCCCTAAGGATGGCACTTTGTGGACATAATCTGCAAAAAAAAAAAAAAAACATCGAATTATTTGGCACTGAGGAAATCTACATTGCTCAATTAATTAATTTATGTTTAAATTAGAGGTGTCCGAGAATGGCTTTTTTGCCGATATTCCGATATAGTCCAACTCTTAATCACCGATACCGACATATACAGTACTGGAATTAACACATTATTATGCCTAATTTTGTTGTGATGCCTCGCTGGATGCATTAGGTTTTATCCGGCCCGCGGAATGAGTATAACAATTGGGCGACATTTTTGAATGAAAGAAACTGCTGTTCTAAATGTGTCCGCTGGATGTCGCAATAGCAATTCTTTCTATCTTTGTAGATCGGGGATGTCCAAACCTTTTCCACTGAGGGCCGCACACTGAAAAATCAAAGCAAGCGGGGGCCATTTTCATAATTTTTATTTTAAAAACCAATACAATATATGTATTAAAAATATACATTTAGGCCTCCACTTAGTTATGATCCCGGGGACCCCAAAGGGTTATGGTCAAAAAAAATATTAAAAATGTGTCATTATTCAGTATTATTATTTTCATTATTCTTCAAGTTTTAAATCTCTAGATCAACATTAGGAAAAAAATGGAAAAAACACGAAATATGCAATATTTTCACCCAATAACATTTTTTTAGGTGGAATATTTGAGACTATATAATAATTGGATTTTGATTCATTATTATTTTTTGAGCAATGACACTTAAAAACAAATCACACTAAAATAATTGGGGATCCAAAAGTGCCCTACTCATTAAAGTGTTAAAAAATAAAAATACAAATTTTTTTTTACCGTTTACTTTTAGCACAATAATCTCGAGATCAATTTCAGATCTATCCGTCAATTTTAAGTTTTATTGTTGTTTGTTTTGTGTTTGTTTTAGGCCCTTCTTTAAAAAAAATAAAAATAAACAGCTCAGTTTTTTATATGGCAAAACACAAAATATGCAACATTTTCCCCAAAAAATATTTAAAAGTAAAATATTTAATATGACGTAATCGGAGCCTTGAATAGGTCAGTAATTCAAAATGACATTGATTTGGATTCATTATTATTTTTTAAAGAAAGAAACAGCCTGCATGGCAGCTTTCTTTTACAAGAGTAAACATTGCATTAATTTCTTGTTACATTTCACCTGTTTGCTCTTTTATACCACTTATTATGTTTTTATTTTTTTCAATTGTATTCTTAAAATTTGCCGTGGGGCCGTTAAAAACTAACCCGCTTGTCGCAAATGGCCCCCGGGCCGCACTTTGGACACCTCTGTTTTAGAGGATGCTACATATTTTAAAAAAATAAAAAATAAACCACATGATGTTAGTGCAGCAGTTGTGAAAAATGAGCAAAGTACATAAATAACTTACTGTAATTAGATTTTGATATTTTTTTTATTTTGATGGATTGAAAATAACACCAATGAGTTGTCTGATGAACATTATCACATAATTTATTCAGAAAGTATAAATAACAATATATAAAAATAATATACAATTAACCCAAACATGTCAGTGTAAAAAAAACAACATTAGGATTTTTACATTTTCATAATGTGCTTATTCTATTTTTAAACAAAGAAAACAATCTGAAGTTGTCTTTATTTTTAAGTTATCGTGCCGTGATTTTACCAGTCCAACCCACTTGAGAGTATATTTTTCTCCATTTGGCCCCCCATCTAAACAAAAAATAGAGCATATGATGCAAACCGACAATTGCAACATAAAGACAACATTATCACATAATTTATTCAGAAAGTATAAATAACAAATAAAAATGAACTGAAACATGTAAGTGTAAAAAAAAAACAACAATATTATGATTTGTTCATTTTCAGAATGTGCTTGTTCTATTTTCAAACAAAGAAAACAATCTGAAGTTGTCTTTATTTTTAAGTTATGGTGCCGTGATTTTACCAGTCCGGCCCACTTGGGAGTAAAGTTTTCTCCATGTGGACTCCCATCTAAAATGAGTTTGACACTTCTGCATTAAACAATGTAACAAGGTTTTCCAAAATAAATCAACTCAAGTTATGGGGAAAAAATGCCAACATGGCACTGCATTATTTATTATTGAAGTCACAAAGTGCTTTTTTTATTAACATGCCTCAAAACAGCAGCTTGGAATTAGGGACATGCTCTCCTTGAGAGAGCATGAGGAGATTGAGGTGGGCAGTGGGTGTTATCGTAGTGTCCCGGAAGAGTTAGTGCTGCTAGGGGTTCTGGGTATTTGTTCTGTTATGTTTATGTTATGTTACAGTGCGGATCTTCTCCCGTTGTCATTTTTGTTTGGTGTGGGTTCACAGTGTGGCACATATTTGTAACAGTGTTACAGTTGTTTATACGGCCACCCTCAGTGTGACCAAGTATGCCTCGCATTCACTTGATTGATTGATTTAAACTTGTATTAGTAGATTGCAGAGTACAGTACATATTCCGTACAATTGACCACTAAATGGTAGCACCCAAATAAGTTTTTCAACTTGTTTAAGTCAGGGTCCACGTAAATCAATTCATGGTAATTCACTTGTGTGTGTGAAAAACCGTACACTGCAAAAAGCCAGTGTTAAAAAACAAGAAAAAATTAAAGCTGCAAGCAACGATGGATGGGACCGCTTTGCCCCTGCGACCCAAGCCCAGATAAGCGGTAGAAGATGGATGAACGGATAATTACACAGAGAAAAAGTTGTATACACATGTGTTATACATCAGTGTCATAGTAATATGAGTTGTAAAGTGGCTTGGGCATTTTATAAGGACGCCTTGGTGCCGGTAGTTTGAGACTAATGCGTGGTGAATGTAATGCAGTTGTTGTATTGAAGTGGAAATAGCAAACTTTCTGTTGATTTCAGTTGGGGGCGGTCAGTGTATAAAATGTAGGTCTCAGTGAGACCTATATTGAGGTTTTTGTTTCATGTGTGTATGACAGTCCTACAGTTTTGTCTGAGCAGAAAGCCGCCATTTTGTGACAACAGCAGCAGCGCAATGGTTCTTTGCGGGCTCATAAAATCCAAACTGAGGTAGTAATTAAAACTCTTTCTTTGACTTTTAATCAGAGGGGTTCAATCTCTCTTCTGTGCTTATTTGAAGCCGAAACGACAAACGGCCTCAGAGGAATTGATAATGTTTGAAAAAAAGCAACATTTTTTTGGCCAACTTTTGTATTGAAGTGGGAATAGCAAACTTCCTGTTGATTTTAGCCGGGGGGTGTCAGTGGATGAAATATAGGTCTAACTGAGACCTACGTGGTGGTTTTTGTTTCGTGTTTCTACGACATTCCTACTGGAAGTTACAGATAGTTTTTTCTGTGTTTTCTTCTTAGGGGGCGTTAGAGGGGAATTGTGAGTTTTGGGATTTGTTTTTTTTTATTTCATCGCAATTTTTGCCAGTCCTAATGTGTGTGTCAAATTTGGTGAGTTTTAAGGGGGTCAAATTACAGCTCAAAGAGGCGGCAGTAAAATAATAATAATAATAATAAACAATAATAGTAAAACCTTAGAAATTCAATTGGGTCCTCTCTGTCCCAAAGGGACACCGGTCCCTAAAAAATACAAAAATGAGGGGTATTTATCTTGAACTAAGATAAATTATCTGCCAATAGAACAAGAAAATTTGGCTTGTCAAGACTTTCCAAAACAAGTAAAATTTGTTAACCTCAATGAACCCAAAAATACGTTAAAATAAGTATATTCTCACTAATAACAAGCGTACTAGTATATGAATACGTATTTTCTATTGTTACATTGGAAAAAAAACTTCAAAGTCAATATGGCTTCCATCTGTTTTAATTATGAGACACAATTGTGTCAAAGTCATGATTTTTTTTTCATGCTTGAAATAAGAAAGTATTACTTTAAAAAAAAGTAGTTTTATAGTGGTGAGTGTTAATGACACAGCTTTGCTACACTTGATATTCTACTTTCAAGCATGTTTTAAGCAATATAGGTCATCAAATCTCAGCAACAAGCTTTAATATCTTATTGAGATAATTTAGGACCAAAACACTTAAAACAAGTAAAAAACTCTAACATAATATCTGCTCAGTGAGAAGAATTATCTTATCAGACAGAAAATAAGCAAATATCACCCTTATTTGAGATATTTCATCTTACTTAGATTTCACTTTTTGCCATGTGAATCGTGATCGTAATGGCATCACAAGGCGCCCAAAGATTCCCAGGCTGCAAAAAGTCAGTGTTCAAAAACAAGAAGAAAAAAAAAAATACAAAAATGAGGGGTATTTTATATGAATCAAGCAAAATTATCTGCCTATAGAACAAGAAAATTCGGCTTGTCAAGACTTCACAAAACAAGTCAAACTAGTTAACCTCAATGAACCCAAAAATACCTTAAAATAAGTATATTCTCACTAATAACAAGTGCACTTTTCTTGGTAGAAAAAAAAAGAGAGCTTTTCGCTCAATATTTTGAAAAATATTCTTAAATCAAGTAAATGCTAGTGCCATTTTCTTGACATAATGACATCATGATTTATTTTTCTTATGCTTGAAGTAAGAAATGATTACTTTAAAAAAGTAGTTTTACACTTGTGAGTGCTACTGACACAGCTTTGCAACACTTGATATTCTAGTTACAAGCATGTTTTACTCAACATAGGTCAGGCCTGGGCAATTATTTTGACTCGGGGGCCACATTTAGAGAAAAAAAAATGTCTTCGAGCCGGTAATTCTAATTTTAGGCACACTAATACAAAACTTTGCAATAATGTCTGATTGAATGCTTAAAATGTTATGACAGGCCACGTTAAAAAAATTGAATTTTACATTTTTCTATGAAGGATAAAACACTGAATATTGACACAATATGAATGTCACACCCCCTTTCCATCGACATATTTTACAATCAAGTGAAACGCAACAAAAATGCAACAAACAGTGAAACATGAACGCGAAGGGTACAAAATAAACCCACCTACAATCTGGTATATCACTAAGCTTTAGAACTTTGTTGTGAAAAGCTCCTTCCGCGTCTGTGGAAACGCTCCCCGCCCACACTGCTTGGTGCCTCGTCTGAGCTGCTGTGATGTAGAATACCATAGTAACTAATTAAATGACCATAGTAACTAATTAGATTAGTATAGTAACTGGTATATCCGTCACGTGTGGAACGCATGGTGATGCGGGTTTTGTTCTCCCAAGATGCAAAAGGACAGATCCGGACAGGAGTGGAAGGTAACGACATGATTTAATGGAACAATAACACAACACTGGTACAAAACAGAAAACAAAACCGACTAAGGCTAACACTTAGCACAGACTAGCAGGGGCTAGGAGACAAGAACAAACTTACGTGGCAGTCGCGGGATGCAAATACAAAGAAACTAGACCGATTAACTGGCCAAGGCAGGCTTAAATAATAATGTCAGTGATGACAAACAGGTGCGCTTCGGGAACACAAGCGGCAGGTGAAAGTAATAAGTTGCTATGGTAACAAACTCAGGTGCATGAACAGGAACAAAAAGAGCTCAAGACTAACAGAAAAACACACCAGACCCGAAAACCCAAAAAGAATATGATTCGCACAGCGGATCATAACAATATCAGCCATAAGCGCAGATTCCAACCATTGAAATGTTTGTACAGTTGAAGACTTACGGTCATTATAAAACATTACTGCACATCATAATGGCAGCTACAATTTCCATCTTAAAGGCCTACTGAAACCCACTTCTACCGACCACGCAGTCTGATAGTTTATACATCAATGATGAAATATTAACATTGCAACACATGCCAATACGGCCGGTTTAGTTTACTAAATTGCAATTTTAAATTTCACGCAGAAGTATCATGCTAAAGCGTCGCGGTGTGATGACGACTGTGCGTGACGTCACGCATTGTAGAGGACATTTTGTTCCAGCACCGTTCCCAGCTATACAGTGGGGCAAAAAAGTATTTAGTCAGCCACCGATTGTGCACGTTCTTCCACTTAAAATGATGACAGAGGTCTGTAATTTTCATCATAGGTACACTTCAACTGTGAGAGACAGAAAGTGGAAAAAAAATCCAGGAATTCACTTTGTAGGAATTTTAAAGAATTTATTTGTAAATTATGGTGGAAAATAAGTATTTGGTCACTTCAAACAAGATCTCTGGCTCTCACAGACCTGTAACTTCTTCTTTAAGAAGCGCTTCTGTCCTCCACTCGTTAGCTGTATTAATGGCACTTGTTTGAACTCGTTATCTGTATAAAAGACACCTGTCCACAGCCTCAAACAGTCAGACTCCAAACTCTACTATGGCCAAGACCAAAGAGCTGTCAAAGGACACCAGGAAAAGAATTGTAGACCTGCACCAGACTGGGAAGAGTGAATCTACAATAGGCAAGCAGCTTGGTGTGAAAAAATCAACTGTGGGAGCAATTATCAGAAAATGGAAGACATACAAGACCACTGGTGATCTCCCTCAACGCAAGATCTCATCCCGTGGGGTCAAAATGATCATGAGAACAGTAAGCAAAAATCCCAGAACCACACTGGGGGACATGGTGAATGACCTGCAGAGAGCTGGGACCAAAGTAACAAAGGTTACCATCAGTAACACGCCACGCCGACAGGGAATCAAATCCTGCAGTGCCAGGCGTGTCCCCCTGCTTAAGCCAGTGCATGTCCAGGCCTGTCTGAAGTTTGCCAGAGAGCACATGGATGATGCAGCAGAGGACTGGGAGAATGTCATGTGGTCAGATGAAACCAAAATAGAACTTTTTGGTATAAACTCAACTCGTGTTTGGAGGAAGAAGAATACTGAGTTGCATCCCAAGAACACCATACCTACTGTGAAGCATGGGGGTGGAAACATCATGCTTTGAGGCTTTTTTTCTGCTAAGGGGACAGGACGATCGATCCGTGTTAAGGAAAGAATGAATTGAGCCATGTATCGTGAGATTTTGAGCCAAAACCTCCTTCCATCAGTGAGAGCTTTGAATAGATGACCAAATTCTTATTTTCCACTAATAAATTATTTAAAATTCCTACAATGTGAAATGCTGTATTTTTGTTCACATTCTGTCTCTCACAGTTGAAGTGTACCTATGATGAAAATTACAGACCTCTGTCATTATTTTAAGTGGGAGAACTTGCACAATCTGTGGCTGACTAAATACGTTTTCGCCCCGCTGTGAGTCGTCTGTTTTCATCGCATAATTCTACAGTATTGTGGACATTTGTGTTGCTGAATCTTTTGCAATTTGTTCAATGAATAATGCAGACGTCAAGGAAGAAAGCTGGAGGTGGGAAGCGGTGTATTGCGGCCGCCTTTAGCAACACAAACACATTTCATTGTTTACATTCCCAAAAAATGATGGTGAAGCTTTACTATGGAACAGAGCGGTCAAGCGAACACGGTTGGATTGGACCACACACACAAATTACAGTGTATTATGCAGCGATCATTTTGAAAGATCGTGTTTCGAAGAGGGTCGCTTGCAAAGGGCAGAGATGGGCATCGCCACCACCCGTCGACTGGTGCTGAAGAAAAGTACGGGGCCGACTTTCAGGTTGTACAGGTACGACCATATAATCTCACAAAACACTAGTAACACAATAAGCAGGTAAGGGATTTTCCAGAATGATCCTAGTAAATGTGTCTAATAACATCTGAATCACTCCCACTGCCCTCGTCTTTTCTTTTTTTTTCGTAGTCCTTCACTCTCACTTTCCTCATCCACAAATTTTTCATCCCCGCTCAAATTAATGGGGAAATTGTCGCTTTCTCGGTTTGAATCACTCTCGCTGCTGGTGGCCATGATTGTAAATAATGTTCAGATGTTAGGAGCTCCACAACCCGTGACGTCACGCGCATATCGTCTGCTACTTCCGGTACAGGCAAGACTTTTTTATTAGCGACCAAAAGTTGCGAACTTTATCGTAGATGTTCTCTACTAAATCCTTTCAGCTAAAATATGGCAAAATGATCAAGTATGACACATAGAATGGACCTGCTATCCCTGTTTGAATAAGAAAATCTCATTTTAGTAGGCCTTTAAAAATCGAAAAAATAATATTTGGGAATGTCCGACGGGCTAGATTGAAAAGCTTAACAGGCCACATGTGGCCCCGGGGCCTTAATTTGCCCAGATCTGATATAGATCATAAAATCTCAGCAACAAGCTGTAATATCTTACTGAGATCATTTAAGGACCAAAACCCATAAAACAAGTAAAACACTTTAACATAAAATCTGCTTAATGAGGAGAATTACCTTATCATACAGAAAATAAGCAATAATAACCCTTATTTGAGATATTTAATCTTACCTAGATTTCACTTTTTGCAGTGCACCTCTAAAAATAAGTACAATCACAAAAACGTGAAAATGATTTTTTTGTGACTTAAAGACATATTTAGCATTTTCACTTTGTTGAAGCTCGCTCTTCGGGGAAGGGCACACTGTGATGAGACATAAACATGTAACATTTTGTCTCAATGGGTCTATTTAACAGCAGGACCACCAGTACAACTGGGACGAGGGCATCCACAGGGACCACCGGCTGACCTCCTTGGACAAGAGCAGCCAGGCCCAGAGCTACAAGAACCAGGGCCGCTTTGCCACCATCAAGTCCGCATCCCTGGTGAGTTCTCTCTCTCATCTTTTTTGTCTTTTTGTGTGCGTGTCAAATCTGGAAGCATCCTATTGACATAACCACTCCTCCTTCCATCAACACCTGTCCGTTGGACCCAGCCAATCGGTATCGGGGACTTGTCTAGCAGTGCAGGACATGTCCGATTGTTGTTGAGAACTGAGACAAAAAAAACAGTTTGCCACAGGTAGCTGATATGACGGACATTGGGGACGTGAACCCGCAGGGGAGGACAGACATTACTAGGGACAAAGAACCGGAAGGATGTCGCCGGATAAGATCAGGGACATGAAATAGACAAGACACATGGGCGGATGACAAAACCGACTTGTAACAAACGCACCCGAGTTCTCCGGGTGTCGCTGCCACGATGCAAATGGAGTCTCGGGTAGAACCTGATATTCATCTGGGAACGACTAAAACAGTAGATAAACACAAGACGTACAAACCCTGTTTCCATATGAGTTGCGGGCCAGGAAAGTACCCGCACTCTTTTTTTTTTTACGAAGCCACGCTGTTGTAACACGTGCTGAATGTGGCTTTGCATTGTCTTGCGGAAATAAGCAGGGGCGTCCATGAAAAAGACGGCGCTTAGATGGCAGCATATGTTGTTCCAAAACCTGTATGTACCTTTCAGCATTAATGGTGCCTTCACAGATGTGTAAGTTACCCATGCCTTTGGCATTAATGCAACCCCATACCATCACAGGTGCTGGCTTTTGAACTTTGCGTCAATAACAGTCTGGATGGTTCACTTCCCCTTTGGTCCGGTTGACACGATGTCAAATATTTCCAAAAACAATTTGAGATGTGGACTTGTCAGACCACAGAACACTTTTCCACTTTGTATCAGTCCATCTTAGATGATCTCGGGCCCAGAGAAGCCGGTGGCGTTTCTGGATGTTGTTGATAAATGGTTTTCACTTTGCATAGTAGAGCTTTAACTTGCACTTACAGATGTAGCGACAAACTGTATTTAGTGACCAAGTTTTCTGAAGTGTTCCTCAGCCCATGTGGTGATATCCTTGAGAGATTGATGTCGGTTTTTGATACAGTGCTGTCTGAGAGATCGAAGGTCACGGACATTCAATGTTGGTTTCCGGCCATGCCGCTTACATGGAGTGATTTCTCCAGATTCTCTGAACCTTATTGATGACATTATGGACCGTAGATGTTGAAATCCCTAAATTTCTTGCAATTGCTCTTTGAGAAACGTTGTTCTTAAACTGTTTGACTATTTGCTCACGTAGTAGTAGACAAGACTATTTGCTCACGCAGTTGTGGACAAAGGGGTGTACCTCGCCCCATCCTTTCTTGTGAAAACTGAGCATTTTTTGGGAAGCTGTTTTTATACCCAATCATGGCACCCACCTGTTCCCATTGAGCCTGCACACCTGTGGGATGTTCCAAATAAGTGTTTGATGAGCATTCCTCAACTTTATCAGTATTTATTGCCACCTTTCCCAACTTCTTTGTCACGTGTTGCTGGCATCAAATTCTAAAGTTAATGATTATTTGCAACAACAAAAAATGTTTATCAGTTTGAACATCAAATATGTTGTCTTTGTAGCATATTCAACTGAATATGGGTTGAAAATGATTTGCAAATCTTTGTATTCCGTTTCTATTTACATCTAACACAATTCCCCAACTCATATGGAAACAGGATTTGTATATAACTATTAGCCACAACACGATCAGGCTTATATTTAATTTGCCACAAGTGAATCCCGCATAACAAACATCTCCGCCATCCCGTCCATATAACCCGCCAATAGGGCTGGGCGATATGGCCTTTTTTTAATATCTCGATATTTTTAGGCCATATCGCGATACTTGATACATATTTTGCCTTAGCCTTGAATGAACACTCGATGCATATACCGTATTTCCTTGAATTGCCGCCGGGGCGCTAATTAATTTAAAATCTCTTCTCACTCCTGCGCTTACCAAAGGCATGCAGTAAAAATTTGAGTGTGATGTAAGGATACCATCATGAAAAGCACATTTAATAAAAAAAAAACTTTATTATGGTCTTACCTTTACTTATAAATGAAATCCATGCCAGCTCCTTCTGATCAAAAGCATCAATAACGTGTTTATAGAAGTCTTCCTTATCTTTCTTCAGTTTTAAAAAGCTCTCTGTCTCGATGGAGATCTTCCTTTATTACCTCCTGCTTCGATTGAAACTTCAGTTTAGAAAACTGCTATCAGACCGCTGCTATCAGTTAGCTCGGCTCCTCAAGTGCGGGCGACGACAGAAATACCCTTGGAAAACTCCCCCTCCCGTTCTGCTCCGTGGGTGATCTCTTTATCCCACCGCTGCCACCAGGAAGTGTTATTGTATAAATAATACACAAGGTATTTCGGACTGGAACATGCTTTATTTCAGCCCAGTTGTTTACATAGCCAGCATAGGAGTGTTACATCCGTAAAGGTCCGTCGTGCAACCCCCGCGTTAAATCCGTTTCCAGCACATATCACATCACTCGTTGTCACTTCTTCTGCAGCCGAGTAGTCGCAAGAAGGATCATTAGCGCGCTCTACCACTAGGAGGCGGGAGTCATCTAATGAGTCATATTTGACACACGCAGCTACAGTATTGTGACGGTCTCAATCCGTCGTCTTGCGGGTTCCCAGGACCACCAAGGAAGGACATGGCTTGAGCAGTTTGACCTTGTTCATTTTTCAATAAAACATCAGTCCAGGTCGCTCTTTTGCTCCTCCTCTCTCGCCGCCTCCTCGCCGCCATCTTGGGCGTGCCCTGCCTGTCTGTTGGACCGTCGGCTCCACCTCTCCACAGGTATATTAATAAAACATAGCTGCTTACTGTTCTTTTTAGCATACCGGTATTCAAAAGCTTGGACCTTAAATCCTACTAAATAGCTCTTAATCTTCTTCCCTTTATGCGATTTCAAATTACCGGTATTGAAATCAGCCTACTCCATTTTGAAAATGATGACAGGGGAGGTGTCACTCGTGACGTCACAAGTTTGACCCGGCGTTAATACTAAGCATGTGCTAATTATTTTGCGAAGAGAGTTTGACCCGGCAGTAATTCAAGGCAGGCGCATACTATATGACCGGCGGCAATTGAAGGAAATACGGTAATCACAGCAGTATGATGAATCTGTGTCTACATTAAAACATTTTCGTCATTATATGTATCAAGTGTTCATTCAAGGCTAAGGCAAAAATATCCAGATATATATCGTGTATCGCGATATGGCCTAAAAATATCGAGATATTAAAAAAAGGCCATATCGCCCAGCCCTACTTGAAGCTAATCGAGAGAATGCCAAGAGTGTGCAAAGCAGTAATTGGAGCACAGGGTGACTATTTTGAAGAGACTAGCATATAAAACATGTTTACAGTTATTTCACCTTTTTCTGTTAAATAAATAACTCCACATTTGTTCATTCATTGTTTTGATGTGACAATCTACAATATGAATAGTCATGAAAATACAAACCCTGTCTCCATATGAGTTGGGAAATTGTTAGATGTAAATATAAACGGAACACAATGATTTGCAAATCCTTTTCAACCCATATTCAGTTGAATATGCTACAAAGACAACATATTTGATGTTCAAACTGATAAAAAAAATTTTGGGGCAAATAATCATTTACTTTAGAAATTGATGCCAGCAACAAGTGACAAAGAAGTTGGGAAAGGTGGCAATAAATACTGATAAAGTTGAGGAATGCTCATCAAACACTTATTTGGAACATCCCACAGGTGTGCAGGCTTAATGGGAACAGGTGGGTGCCATGATTGATTATTGGGTATAAAAACAGCTTCCCAAAAAATGCTTAGTCTTTCACAAGAAAGGATGGGGCGAGGTACACCCCTTTGTCCACAACTGAGTGAGCAAATAGTGAACCAGTTTAAGAACAATGTTTCTCAACGTGCAATTGCAAGAAATTTAGGGATTTCAACATCTACGGTCCGTAATATCATCAAAAGGTTCAGAGATTTTGGAGAAACCACTCCACGTAAGCGGCATGGCCCAGAAACCAACATTGAATGACCGTGACCTTCGATCCCTCAGACGGCACTGTATCAAAAACCAACATCAATCTCTAAAGGATATCACCACATGGGCTCAGGAACACTTCAGAAAACCACTGTCACTAAAAACAGTTCGTCGCTACATCTGTTAGTGCAAGTTAAAGCTCTACTATACAAAGCGAAAGGTACTTATTAACAACATCCAGAAGCGCCGCCGGCTTCTCTGGGCCCGAGATCATCTAAGATTGATTGATGTACAGTGGAAAAGTGTTCTGTGGTCTGACGAGTCCACATTTCAAATTGTTTGTGGAAATATTTGACATCATGTCATCCGGATCAAAGGGGAAGCGAACCATCCAGACTGTTATCGACGCAAAGTTCAAAATCCAGTGTCTGTGATGGTATGGGGGTGCATTAGTGCCCAAGGCATGGGTAACTTACACATCTGTGAAGGCACCATTAATGCTGAAAGGTACATACATGTTTTGGAACAACATATGCTGCCATCCAAGCGCCGTCTTTTTCATGGACGCCCCTGCTTATTTCAGCAAGACAATGCCAAGCCACATTCAGCATGTGTTACAACAGCGTTGCTTCGTAAAAAAAGAGTGCAGGTACTTTCCAATACAGAGCTGTCTCCCATCGAAAATGTGTGGCGCATTATGAAGCGTAAAATACGACAGCGGATACCCCGGACTGTTGAACGACTGAATCTCTACATAAAATAAGAATGGGAAAGAATTCCATTTTCAAAGCTTCAACAATAAATTTACTCAGTTCCGAAACGATTGAGTGTTGTTAAAAAAAAGGTGATTAACACAGTGGTGAACATGCCCTTTCCCAACTACTTTGGGAAAGGTGCTGGCATCAAATTCTAAAGTTAGTGATTATTTGCAAAAAAAAATGTTTATCAGTTTGAACATCAAATATGTTGTCTTTATAGCATATTCAACTGAATATGGGTTGAAAATGATTTGCAAATCATTGTATTCCGTTTATATTTACATCTAACACAATTTCCCAACTCATATGAAAACGAGGTTTGTAAAGAAAAACACATTCAATGAGGAGAAGGTGTGTCCAAACTTTTTGCCTGTCTTGTATGTCCTCAGCCATGTCCATGATGTTGGCCAACTTGTCGTACCGTCGTCGTCTTTGTCACAGTGTGTATTTGCGCTGCTTTGTCCCAACCCATAGGAGGCGCCGCAAATGTCTCATCAGTCTCATGAACAAAAGGAAATTTACTCTTATGAGGTGTTTTTTTTTTTTTTTTTGAGGCGGCCGCAGTTTGACCCCGACAAATTCCCGTTACATTATTCTCAATGGCGATAGTAGACTATAAACAATCGGTGAAATGATTATTCTGCTCATCCTTACTAGAGAGTGTTGGTTATTTTCCATTCGTTTGTCTCATTAACCCCCCCCTCCACTCCCCAATAATACCACACATTTGACTCAATATTCTCTCTTGGTGGGCGTGTCCTCTCTTTTCTCTTTCTGTGCTGCTCTGTTGTCATAGAAACAAGCACTAGTAAGTAGTAAGTAGTGTTGCTGCCCTCACGTGCTCAATTTAACCCCTTCATGACCCCTCATTGTCTCCTTCCTTTGTCCTCACGCTGTCTTTGACCGCAACCATGTCCCTCCTGACGTCCACGCTAATTCATACATTCACTCACTACAGGGGACGATTGACTACATTTTATCCGTTTAAACAAACGAAATGGGCCCAAGTCCCGTCGCGTCTCTTCTCTTTCTCTCTCCGGTGTGCTGCCCGCAGGCGCCGAGAGAGATGACATCATCTTTTTTTCCAAGCCGACGTCGTCGGACGGGCAGGTAGACAAAGAGATGAAGACAAGAATACACTGCAAGCGTGAAACCCACACTGTAAAAAGTCATGTTCAAAAACAACAACAAAAAATACAAAAATGAGGGGTGTTTTATTTGAACTAAGCAAAATTATCTGCCAATAGAACAAGAAAATTTTGCTTGTCAAAGACTTTCCAAAACAAGTGAATTTAAAGCTGCAAGCAGCGATGGACGGGACCGCTTTGGCTGCTGCCCGCGCGACCCTAGCCCGGATAAGCGTTAGCGTTAACAAATATTTCACACGAAGTCGAAGCACAACTAATGTTAATATTATTCAAATATTGTGTCACCGGCGCGTTTATGCCATTTATAAGATTATATACTGGGAGCGGTAGGAAAAAAACCCTAAAAAAAACGTCTAGTTCTCTGTGTGAGCGCACGGCAGCCATCTTAGAAATGTTTTTCAGCGTAGCGGTTCTTTAAAGGCTAATAAAATCAAAACCGGTCCATTCATTGTCTTAACTGTAGCATAAAAAGTGCAGATGGCCTTAAAACAGTCAGGCACCATATGTAAGTACCCAAAATAAATAATGTCGGACAGTTGATTTTACAATATGCAGGCAAACGACAACTTTAAAACATACCGGCTTAGCTACGGCACCTGGCAGCCATCTTGGTATAGACCAGTGGTTCTCAAATGGGGGTACGCGTACCCCTGGGGGTGCTTGAAGTTATGCCAAAGGGTACATTAGATTTTTTTAGAAATATTCTAAAAATAGCAACCATTCAAAAATCCTTTATATATATTTATTGAATAATTATTCAACAAAATATGAATGTAAGTTCATAAAGTGTGAAAAGAAATGCAACAATGCAATATTCAGTGTTGACATCTAGATTTTTTTGTGGACATGTTCCATAAATATTGATGTTAAGAGGATTTTTTGGGGGGGGAAGAAATGTTTAGGATTAAGTTAATGAATCCAGATGGATCTCTATTACAATCCCCAAAGAGGGCACTTTAAGTTGATGATTACTTCTATGTGTAGAAATCTTTATTTATAATTGAATCACTTGCTTATTTTTCAACAAGTTTTCAGTTATTTTTATGTCTTTTTTTGCAAATAGTTCAAGAAAGACCACTACAAATGAGCAATATTTTGCACTGTTATACAATTTAATAAATCAGAAACTGATATCATAGTGCTGTATTGTACTTCTTTATCTCTTTTTTACAATCAAAAATGATTTTCTCTGATTAGGGGGTACTTGAATTATAAAAATGTTCACAGGGGGTACATCACAGACAAAAGGTTGAGAACCACTGGTATAGACGATCACAGCCCCTCCCGCACGAATGTTGGTGCGTGCGCAACAGCAGCAGACGGTAGGGGGGAAAAAACAAAAAACGTCTCCCTCTCTGTCTGCGCACGGCGGCCATCTTTGAAATGGTTTTCAGCGCAGCGGTTCTTTGAAGGCTGCTGATAAAATCAAAACCGTAGCAGTGATTAAAAATATTTCATCAACTTTTAATCAGAAGGGTTCATTCTCTTTTCTCTTGCCTATTTGAAGCCAAAACGACAAACGGCCTTAAAGGATATAATGTTTGAAAAAAAGCGAAAAAAAAATTTAGCCAACTTTTGTATTGAAGATGGGAATTGCAAACTTCCTGTTGATTGTAGCTGGGAGGTAAGAGTGTATGAAATATAGGTCTAACTGAGACCTACGTAGTGTTTTTTTTATGTTTCTACGACGTTCCTACTGGAAGTTAGAAACCGTTTTGTCTGTGTTTTCTTCCTAGGGGGCGCTAGAGCGCAATTTTGAGTTTTGGTTTTTTGATTAGATCGTGATGTTCGCCAGTCCTGATGTGTGTGTCAAATTTGGTGAGTTTTGAAAAATGTTAAAGGGGTCAAATTACAGCTCAAAGAGGCGGTGGTATGATAAAGAATACTAATAAAACCTTAGTCCTCTGTCCCAAAGGGACATCAGTCCCTAATAAACTAACCTCAATGAACCCAAAAACACCTTAAAATAAGTATATTCTCACCTTCTCGTGAGGTTACATCAGTGTCTGACCTCACCAACGCGCTTTTGGAAGAATGGTGGAAAATTCCTATAAACACACTCTGCAACCTTGTGGACAGCCTTCCCGGAAGAGTTAAAGCTGTATTAGCTGCAAAAGGTGGACCCACATCATATTGAACAGGGGTCCCAAACTCAATTCACCTGGGGACCTCTGGATACAGAGTCGGGGTGAGGCTGGGCCGCAAGAAAAGTCTTAAAAAAAATGTTGCATACTCCTCAGCATGTTTAGTTGTAATAGCCATCCATCCATTTTCTACCGCTTATTCCATTTGAGGTCGCGGGGGCGCTTGTGCCTATCTCAGTCACAATTGGGCAGAAGGCGGGGTACGCCCTGGACAAGTCGCCACCTCATCGCAGGGCCAACACAGATAGACAACATTCACATTCGCATTCACACACTAGAGACCATTTAGTGTTGCCAATCAACCTATCCCCAGGTGCATGTCTTTGGAAGTGGGAGGAAACCGGATTACCCGGAGGGAACCCACATAGGTTGATTGGCAACACTAAAAATTGGCCCTAGTGTGTGAATGTGAGTGTGAATGTTGTCTGTCTATCTGTGTTGGCCCTGCGATGAGGTGGCGACTTGTCCAGGGTGTACCCCGCCTTCCGCCCGATTGTAGCTGAGATAGGCGCCAGCACCCCCCGCGACCCCAAAAGGGAATAAGCGGTAGAAAAATGGATGGATGGAACCCACAAGTCACGGGGAGAACATGAAAACTCCACACAGAAAGAGATTGAACCCAGGACTACTCCGGACCAATTTTCCCTCCAATTTTTCATATGTGTGAGCAAACGCCAAAACTCCTTGGGCATTCAGTGGCGCACATGTGAGTGACGGCAGACGTGCACACTGTTATGCGCTTATCTTTTTATTCGATTTTGTGCGCGGCCTAGATTTGGCGTGCGTAGACGCATGAGCAGTGTGCAATTGCACTGGTGCGTACTTTAGAGGGAACGTTGCTCATTACCTTCGTATTGTGAGGCAGACACACTACCCCCTTTTCCACCGTGCTGCCCTAATTGTAATATGACCTTTCAAATTGTATCCCTTGTGCACCGCAACTTTCTCTGTGCAAATAGGACACGTCGGGGTGACCCTGTGCTCAACAAAGAAATACTGCATCTCCCACTTTTCCTGGAATTGTCTTTGCGCAACACTAACCTTTCTCTTCTTTGAAAAAGACATGTTTGGGGTTGTGGAATATATTTGTATTTAGCGGACGCACGGAGAATAATGTTATTTCCGCAATATGTGTCGTCCCGCTTTTCTTCCCTGCAGCAACACTGCGGTCGGCGGATAATGGCCGGTAAAGTACCGGGATAGCGAGCGCAAAAAAGTGACGGCTCCCGGCGTCATATAGAAATATATGTAGTGTTCATCGTGTGAGGCAATGCACATGAAACAACAACAAAAAAAACTAACGGTTTGAATTAGTCTAGACCAGTGGTTCTCAACCTTTTTTCAGTGATGTACACTCTGTGAAATTTTTTTTTAATTCAAGTACCCCCTAATCAGAGAAAAGCATTTTTGATTGAAAAAAAGAGATAAAGAAGTAAAATACAGCACTATGTCATCAGTTTCGGATTTATTAAATCGTTTAACAGTGCAAAATACTCCTCGTCTGTAGTGGTCTTTTTTTAACTATTTGGAAAAAAAGACAAAAATAACTAAATCTTCTTTGAAAAATAAACAAGTGATGCAATTATGAATAAAGATTTCTACACATAGAAGTAATCATCAACTTAAAGTGCCCTCTTTGGGGATTGTAATAGAGATCCATCTGGATTCATGAACTTAATTCTAAACATTTTTTCACAAAAAAAGAAATCTTTAACATCAATATTTATGGAACATGTCCACAAAAAATCTAGCCGTCAACACCGGATATTGCATTGTTGCATTTCTTTTCACAGTTTATGAACTTACATTCGTATTTTGTTGAAGTATTATTCAATAAATATATTTATAAAGAACTTTTGAATTGTTGCTATTTTTAGAATATTTTTTTTTTAAATCTCACGTACCCCTTGGCATACCTTCAAGTACCCCCAGGGGTACACCTACCTCCATTTGAGAACCACTGGTCTAGGTTGTCGGGGACTGTTATTACTGACGGACAGGTGTCGTGGTGTGACTGCAGCCGGGCACGTAAGAAAAACCCTTGTGTCCATGGCAATGTCTCTGTCGCTTTCACTCATTTGCCGCTTTTCCACCAACACAGGGGTAGGCAACCCAGAACGTTGAAAGAGCCATTTTGGACCCGAATAACACATGCTGCTCTAAGCTAAAAAGAAGTGGACTGAAATAGGACTAGAAACATTCCTTGAGTCAATGTCTTCTCCCCATGATGTTGTTGATGATCACATGCGGAGA
Source organism: Nerophis ophidion (assembly GCF_033978795.1). NCBI lineage: Eukaryota > Metazoa > Chordata > Actinopteri > Syngnathiformes > Syngnathidae > Nerophis > Nerophis ophidion. Next base: position 40,976,225 of record NC_084611.1, read on the forward strand.
ACATACATGGAGGAGCGTGTTGGGGAGGGGCCAGTGAGGTTATTAGAGTTCAAGACCTATGAACATTATAATCCTAATGACATGTGTCCACAATTGTTCACATTTAATGCTCTGGAACACGTTACGGCCTTTTTTTGTCTTTTCGCGTCCTTTAACTCCATTGGTACTAAAAAAAACAGACTTTGGCCCCTCCCCTCACATGTGTATGACCAGCACCCTGCAGGGGCTGCTGAAAGAGGGCGTCACATGACCTGACTTGGCCCTTTGTTGCGCTCCAACAAGTGAGCAGGATTGAGGTCTGCCGTTACAGTAGCGGTATTGATTCAGAGCTGATTTAAAATTGGAAGGGGGGCATGGGGGGGGTTGGCCCTTCACCTGTCTCCATGCCGACGAAAAACTTATTTTTCTTATGTTACGTCTTATTATTTCTTTCTACTGACCCTCCCCTGGCAGCGCCTGCCCCCCCCAAAGGCCCTCTCTCTCAATGAGGTATTCATGTGACCCACCTGCCGCCCGCCGCTTAGCGTTGGTGCCGATAAAGAAGAGGCGCTCTGTGCCGGGTATTGGCCCCCCGCCATTCACGCCTCACATGGCCTCTGCTGCTGCGTGCCCTGGGCGCGAACCAGCCCGCCGCTGTTGCGTTTTTTTTTTGTTTTTTTTTTACTGTGGCACCCTTGGTTGGGCGAGGCGGGCGGGTCGGTTGTCCTCGGACCTGAGACGGGCTGGTGTCAGCCTGAGCTTCCCGGGCTCCAAGTCGCCGTCATGTTTGGCCTAAGGCGCTCGACAGGTGGGAGTTACGAGAAGATGAGGAGCGACCAACACCTCCTCCATGATGAGGAAGACAACCCCTTTCTTCTGCAGGTCTTACTTGAAATGGCGTGTGCGTGTGCGTGTGCGTGTGTGTGTGTGTGTGTGTGTGTGTGTGTGTGTGTGTGTGTGTGTGTGTGTGTGTGTGTGTGTGTGTGTGTGTGTGTGTGTGTGTGTGTGTGCGCGCGCGCGCGTGGATGTATGTATGTATGTATGTATGTATGTATGTATGTATGTATGTATGTATGTATGTGTGTGTGTGTGTGTGTTTGTGTGTGTATGTACTCCTCACTTTTTGTCCTTTTGGACCTGCAGGAATTTGACATTTATATTTAAAGTTTAGCTCTTCAGGCTTCAATAGCATTTTTTATTTTTTTTTTAGGTTTCACAAAAAAGACGACAGAATAACGTTTCGGCCGTACTGTGGCGACTGGCATGCTGCTAAATTGGCGCGAGGTTCGTTTAGAGACTTGATTGTCTTCAGGCTTAAAGAAAACATGAGCTTCTAGAACAGAGGTCATCGACCTTTTTGAAACCAAGAGCTACTTCTTGGGTACTGATTAATGCGAAGGGTTACAAGTGTGATACACTTATTAAATAAATTGACAGAAATAGCCATTTTGCTCAATTTACCTTTAACTCTATGTTATTATTAATAATTAATGATATTTATCTATGTGGAAACACTGATTATCTTAATGATTTCTCAAAATAAATATATATTTTTGATGACATGTTTTAAATAGGGTAAAATACAATCTGCACTTTATTAGAATATATAACAAATTGGACCAAGCTATATTTCTAACAAAGAAAAATCATTATTTCTTCTAGATTTTCCAGAACAACATTTTTCAAAGAAATCCAAAAGACTTTGAAATAGGATTTCAATTTGATTCTACAGATTTCTTAGATTTGCCAGAATATTTTTTATTTTTATTTTAACCATAAGTGTGAAGAAATATTTTACAAATATTCTTCATCGAAAAAACAGAAGCTACAATGAAGAATTTAAATGTATTTATTATTCTTTACAATTAAAAAAAAAAACTTAAACATTGATTTAAATTGTCAGGAAAGAAGAGGCAGGAATTTAAAAGGTAAAAAGGTAAATGTGTTTAAAAATCCTAAAATCATTTTTAAGGTTGTATTTTTTCTCTAAAATTGTCTTTCTGAAAGTTATAAGAAGCAAAGTAAAAAATAAATGAATTTATTTAAACAAGTGAAGACCAAGTCTTTAAAATATTTTCTAGGATTTTCAAATTCTATTAGAGTTTTGTCTCTCTTAGAATTAAGAATGCCGAGCAAAGCGAGACCAGCTTGCTAGTAAATAAATAAAATATAAAAAATAGAGGCAGCCCACTGGTAAGTGCTGCTATTTGAGCTTTTTTTAGATCAGGCTAGCGGTCGACTCATCTCGTCCTTGCGGGCGACCTGGTGCCCGCGGGCACCGCGTTGGTGACAGCTGTTCTAGAAGCTTCCGAATGAAATAAAATGAGTTTATTTCGGTCGTATGATCAATCGTTTTGTGTGATCAATTTAACAGCGCAGATTATATATATTGACAATCATACACACACAAAAAGTAAAAGAATGACCAAAAAAGGAATAGGCTGAAACCAAGGCTTATATTTGCCTATCCTATACAGTACCTTCACTGAAAATAAGATTAGCTGGAACATCAACGTTAAAAAAAAAAAAATCAATGGGATGAAAGTAATTGTTACTAAATTTTATAATTTTCAATTATTTCACCTTTCAAGGCTTTCTTAACTTACCAAAGAAGTACATGTCTTCAGCTCAGCACTGAGCTTGTTCCACCATTTAACTCCTAAAAGTGAAATACATTTGTATTTTACATACCTTCTTAGTGTACCTATTTCCAAAATCAACATCCCCGTAAATTGTAGTTTTCTCCTCTTAATTGAAATAACCTAAGAACACAAACTGGAAGGCTGTTTGTTCTTTACTCGAAACACAATTTCCATTGTTTTTAAAAACACAATATCTGAAAATGTTGACACATTAGAACTTATAAATAATGGATTGGTATGTTCATAGTAGCATGCTTTGTGTATTATTCTAATTAATCATTGGGTCTATGTTTGTTTTATAAACATTTCCCCAAACCTCAACACTGTTAGATATGGAAACATAAAAGAACAATATAACATATGCAGACATTTCTTATTCAGCATGTCTCTTACTTTATAAAGAATAGCAATGGATTTGGATAGTTTTCCCTTTTTATATTCAATCTGCGGTTTGTAACATAATTTATTATCCATTACTATTCCCAAGAATTTAGTTTCATCTACTCTATCAATTTCCTCTTGATTTAATTTTAATTTTGCTTCACAATTTGTCCTTGCTCCACTAACCACCATAATTAATTTTTTTTTATTTCTTAATGATAACTTATTAATATCAAACCATTTTTTTTAGCTGAAGCAACTCAACCTCTATTATCCTCAACACTTCCTTCAAGTCTTCTCCTCAACAATATATATTTGTATCATCTACAAACATAATACATTCCAATTTATTAGATACTGAACAAATATCATTTAATAAAGTATGAATAATTTAGGTCCCAATACTAATCAATAAGGTTGGCATGGAAATACAAACTGATGATTGACAAGCTAATCAATATGTTTTTGGATTACATTCGTTATAGAATGAATGGGAAAGTACACGGACCATTTCAGCTTGTCCAACTTTTGTTTCAGAAATAAAAACAGAAAAAGTGGCCCAAAATTTGTTTTTTTTTATTTGCATTGGAGAAGTCAAAATCAAATGAACGGAAGAGTCCGTGTACCTTTCGAAGGTTCATTCTATATGTCCAATTCTGAAACGCAAATCAAAAATAGAATTAGAGCAGTTTTTCTATTTTTATTATACATGGAAGATTTATAACAAAAAAGGGTTGATTTTCATTCAAATATTACCATAACATTTTATTTTGTGCTGTTTGCCTTCTCTGGATTTGTATTTTTTTCAAATAAACACAAAAATAAAAAAAAATGTTCATCCAAAATGTAAAAATGCGTGTTTATCTGTGTGATGACAAATTGAACCGGAAGCAGTATTTTAGCATTTCTTTTGTGTTTAGCAAGTTTTTAGCTTAATGATAACAACTTTGTTCAGCAAGAGTCCTATTGTTGTTTTAAGTAAGAGTCATTCATTAAAATATTGCCTTAAAATTGGATTTTGTGCCGTTTTCCTTTTATGGATTTGTATTTTTCCAGATAAACACAAAAATCCAATCCATGTTTATCCAAAGTGCAAAAAGTATAATCCATAAAGGGAAAAGGTCCGTGTACCTTCTGTTCATTCTATTTCCAATTCTGAAAAGCAAATTAAAAATAAACTTACGGACGTTTTTCGATTTTTTATTATATATGGCAGATTTTAAAACAAACAAAAAAAAGGGTTGATTTCCATTAAAACATTGCCATAAAATTGGATTTTGTGCTGTTTTCCTTTTATGGATTTTTTTCCCCATCCAAAATGCAAAAATGCGTGTTTCACTTTGTGATGACAAATTGAACCGGAAACAGTATTTTAGCTTTTCCTTTAGCATGTTTTTAGCATAACGGTAAAATATTTGTTCAGCAGGAGTCCTATTGTCGTTTTAAATAAGTGTCATTAAATAGTTGTCCAACTTTTGTTTCAGAAACGAAAATACAAAAAATGGTCTGAATTGACTTTTTTGATTTGCATTTAAAAATTTGAAATGGAATAAATGGAAGGTATAGAATTACCTTCCCAAAGTCCTGACTTAAACCCCATTGAGAACACTTGTACAATACTGAAGAAACAAGTCCATGTCAGAAAACCAACAAATTTAGCTGAACCGCTCCAATTTTGTCAAGAGAAGTGGTCAATAATTCTTGCCAGAAGCTTGTGGATGGCTACCAAAAGCGCCTTATTGCAGTGAAACTTGCCAAAGGACATGTAAGCAAATATGAACATTGCTGTATGTGAAGTGAAGTGAAGTGAATTATATTTATATAGCGCTTTTTCTCTAGTGACTCAAAGCACTTTACATAGTGAAACCCAATATCTAAGTTACATTTAAACCAGTGTAGGTGGCACTGGGAGCAGGTGGGTAAAGTGTCTTACCCAAGGACACAACGGCAGTGACTAGGATGGCGGAAGCGGTAATCGAACCTGCAACCCTTTAAGTTGCTGGCACGGCCACTCTACCAACCGAGCTATATACTTTTGACCCAGCAGATTTGCTCACATTTTCAGTAGAGCCATAATAAATTCATAAAAGAAGCAAACTTCATGAATGTTTTTGTGACCAACAAGTATGTGCTCCAATCACTACATCACAAAAAAATAAGAATTGTAGAAATGACTGGAAACTCAAGACAGCCATGACATTAGGTTCTTTACAAGTGTACTGTATGTAAACTTTTGACCCCGACTGTATATTAGATTTTTGTTTTTATCTGGAAAAATGTAAATCCATAAAAGGAAAACAGCATAAAATCCAATTTTATGGCAATATTTTAACGAAAATCAACCTTTTTTGGTTTGTTTTAAAATCTGCCATCCATCTATTTTCTAACACTTGTCCCTTTTGGGGTCGCGGGGGGGGCTGGAGCCTATCTCTGCTACATTTGGGCGTAAGGTAGTTTACACCCTGGACAAGTCTCCACCTCATCACAGGGCCAACACAGATAGACAACATTCACACACTAGGGACCATTTAGTGTTGCCAATCATCCTATCCCCAGGTGCATGTCTTTGGAGGTGGGAGGAGCCTATACCCAGGTGCATGTCTTTGGAGATGGGAGGAGCCTATACCCAGGTGCATGTCTTTGGAGGTGGGAGGGGCCTATCCCCAGGGCTTTGGAGGTGGGAGGAAGCCGGAGTACCCGGAGGGAACCCACGCAGTCACGGGGAGAACATGCAAACTCCACACAGAAAGATCCCCAGCACAGGATCGAACCCAGGACCTTCGTATTGTGAGGCAGACGCACTAACCCCTCTCGCACCGTGCTGCCCTGTTACTCAGCATTGTGTGTTGTAATCAATGGTTAACTGGACGTCTTTATCATTGGTATGTGTTGGTCTACAAAACCATTCTGGGTATCACTCCATCTTATCTAACTTGTCCTTTAACAAAGAAACAAGGAAGTTACAATCTCCGTTCAGTGAATGTTCTGCAATTTGTGGTCCTCAAAGTAAGAACTGAACTGGGCAAGACAGCATTTAGGTTTTCAGCACCGAAGGCTTGGAATAACCCACAATCCAATCTTCAACTTCAAACCCTTGTTACATTGAATGAGTTTAAAGGCCTACTAAAATGAGATTTTCTTATTTAAACGGGGATAGCAGGTCCATTCTATGTGTCTTACTTGATCATTTCGCGATATTGCCATATTTTTGCTGAAAGGATTTAGTAGAGAACATTCACGATAAAGTTCACAACAGTCGGTGCTAAGAGAAAAGCCCTGCCTCTACCGGAAGTCGCAGACGATGACGTCACATGTTGACGGCTCCTCATATATTCACATGGATTTTAATGGGAGCCTCCAACAAAAACAGCTATTCATACCGAGAAAACGAAAATTTCCCCATTAATTTGAGCGAGGATGAAAGATTCGTGTTTGAGGATATTGATAGCGACGGATAAGAAAAAAAAAAAAAAACGCGATTGCAATCGCGTTGCATTGAGACGGATTCATATGTTTTTAGAGACATTTACTAGGATATTTCTGGGAAATCCCTTATCTTTCTATTGTGTTGCTATTGTTTTAGTGAGTTTA
>NC_084611.1:40987817-41170317 GCF_033978795.1 Nerophis ophidion
TATTTTATACGTAAGTAGTAAAACCTTAAAGTCACATCTTAAGTGCACAGGAAGCCAGTGCAGGTGAGCCAGTACAGGCGTAATGTGATCAAACTTTCTTGTTCTTGTCAAAAGTCTAGCAGCCGCATTTTGTACCAACTGTAATCTTTTAATGCTAAACATGGGGAGACCCGAAAATAATACGTTACAGTAGTCGAGGCGAGACGTAACAAACGCATGGATAATGATCTCAGCGTCTTTAGTGGACAGAATGGAACGAATTTTAGCGATGTTACGGAGATGAAAAAAGGCCGTTTTAGTAACGCTTTTAATGTGTGCCTCAAAGGAGAGAGTTGGGTCGAAGATAATACCCAGATTCTTTACCGTGTCGCCTTGTTTAATTGTTTAGTTGTCAAATGTTAGAGTTGTATTATTAAATAAAGTTCGGTGTCTAGCAGGACCGATAATCAGCATTTCCGTTTTTTTGGCGTTGAGTTGCAAAAAGTTAGCGGACATCCATTGTTTAATTTCATTAAGACACGCCTCCAGCTGACTACAATCCGGCGTGTTGGTCAGCTTTAGGGGCATGTAGAGTTGAGTGTCATCAGCATAACAGTGAAAGCTAATACCGTATTTGCGTATGATGTCACCTAGCGGCAGCATGTAGATGCTGAAGAGTGCAGGGCCAAGGACCGAACACTGGGGAACTCCACACGTTACCTTAACGTAGTCCGAGGTCACATTGTTATGGGAGACACACTGCATCCTATCAGTAAGATAAGAGTTAAACCAAGACAGGGCTAAGTCTGACATACCAATTCGTGTTTTGATACGTTCTAATAAAGTATTATGTTCGACGGTATCGAAAGCAGCGCTAAGATCGAGGAGCAGCAACATAGATGACGCATCAGAATCCATCGTTAGCAATAGATCATTAGTCATTTTTGCGAGGGCTGTCTCCGTGGAGTGATTTGCCCTAAAACCGGATTGAAAGGTTTCACATAGATTGTTAGACGCTAAGTGTTCATTTAACTGCTCCGCAACAATTTTTTCAAGGATTTTTGAAATAAAGGGAAGGTGAGACACCGGTCGGTAGTTTACCATGAGGTCAGGATCGAGGTTAGGTCTTTTAAGAAGAGGATGAATAACCGCTTTTTTGAATGCTAGGGGAACAGTGCCCGAGGAGAGTGATAAGTTTATAATATTTAGCACTGAGGGACCTAATAATACAAAGAGCTCCTTGATCAGTTTCCCAGGAAGAGGGTCAAGTAAACATGTTGTCTGTTTTATTCCATTTACACGTTGTAACAATTCCTCTAATGTTATTTCCTCAAAACGAGAGAAACTATTTTGGAGGGCAGTATCCGCCGTATATACAATCGTGTCAGTGTTAATAGAACCCCGTTGTAGCTGGGACGCATTGTCTTTAATCTCCTTTCTAATTACTTCAATTTTCTTACTAAAGAATTGCATAAAGTCATCAGCTGAGTGGGTTGAGCTACTGGAAGGGGTCCCTTGTTGGGTTAGCGATGCTACCGTACTAAACAAAAATTTAGGATCGTTTTCATTACGGTGGATGAGATTTGAGTAATATTTAGCTTTAGCTAAGGTAAGCATGCGTTTATAAGTTATTAAACCATCTCTCCATGCTTGATGGTGCACCTCAAGTTTAGTCGTTCGCCATTTGCGTTCCAGCTTTCTACATAATAATTTCTGAGCTCTAGTTTCTTCTGTAAACCACGGAGTGCGCTTTTTTGGAGCCTTTTTTAACTTTAGCGGTGCTATGTTATCAATGGTTTCGCGCAGGGCGTCGTTAAAGTTGTTAGTGAGGTTATCAATAGAGCCCACATACTTTGGGAATGGTGCCATTACCGAGGGCAGTAGGTCAGCAAGAGTTGTCGTTGTAGCTGTATTAATGTTGCGGCTGCTATAGCAGTTATTATTATTAGTAGTTTGACGAACATGCGTCTGAACCTCGAATTTTATAAGGTAATGATCGGACAATACTTTAGTATACGGGAGTATCGTAACTTTGGAAACAGTGATACCCCTGACAAGCACTAGGTCTATCGTATTACCGTTGCGATGCATGGGTTCATTTATTATTTGTGTGAGACCACAGCTATCAATTACAGTCTGGAGCACTACGCACGGTGGGTCCGATGGGGTATTCATATGGATATTAAAGTCCCCCATTATGATTATATTATCGGCGTGTGTCACTAGATCAGCAACGAACTCTGAGAATTCATTGATAAAGTCCGAATAGGGCCCTGGGGGGCGGTAGATAACAGCCAGGTGTAGAGGCAGTGGTGTGACAGACCTCATAGTAAGCACCTCAAACAATTTATATTTATTATTTATGTTAGGACTAAGGTTAAAGTTTTCGTTGTATATTAGTGCGACCCCCCCACCCCTTTTAAGAGGACGGGCAATATGCGCATGTGTAAAGTTAGGAGGACATGCCTCATTTAGCGCAAAAAAGTCGTTTGGTTTAAGCCAGGTTTCGCTGAGACCGATGACGTTAAGATTGTTGTCTCTGATTATATCATTAACTAACAACGTTTTAGGAGACAATGATCTTATGTTTAAAAAACCTATATTATAGGTAGTGGGCTGTTTTAGGGAGTTTTTGATCAAATTATCCGTAGTAGCAATATTAATAATGTTGTGTTCTAATCAATCAATCAATCAATGTTTACTTATATAGCCCTAAATCACTAGTGTCTCAATGGGCTGCACAGACCACCACGACATCCTCGGTAGGCCCACATAAGGGCAAGGAAAACTCACACCCAGTGGGACATCGGTGACAATAAGGACCCAGTGGGACGTCGGTGACAATGATGACTATGAGAACCTTAGAGAGGAGGAAAGCAATGGATGTCGAGCGGGTCTAACATGATACTGTGAAAGTTCAATCCACAATGGATCCAACACAGTCGCGAGAGTCCAGTCCTAAGCGGATCCAACACAGCAGCGAGAGTCCCGTTCACAGCGGAGCCAGCAGGAAACCATCCCAAGCGGAGGCGGATCAGCAGCGCAGAGATGTCCCCAGCCGATACACAGGCGAGCAGTACATGGCCACCGGATCGGACCGGACCCCCTCCACAAGGGAGAGTGGGACATAGAAGAAAAAGAAAAGAAACGGCAGATCAACTGGTCTAAAAAGGGAGTCTATTTAAAGGCTAGAGTATACAAATGAGTTTTAAGGTGAGACTTAAATGCTTCTACTGATTATTATGTTTATTATGCCCAGTGCATTTAGTATAGTTACGACCATATCTAGGAATTGATACGACAGGAATTTTCCGATTGTTTGATTGTTGCTTTGCTAAACTGCACGCATCATGGTTAGCCACCTCAGTAACGGGAATTTTCCGATTGTTTGTTTGTTGCTTTGATAAACTGCACGCATCATGGTTAGCCACCTCAGTAACGGGAATTTTCCGATTGTTTGTTTGTTGCTTTGATAAACTGCACGCATCATAGTTAGCCACCTCAGTAAAACACATGTCCAACTCTGAAACACTCAAAGCAGAAAAAACTTGTTCTAATTTAACTGACTCCTTACCCAGACCAGTAGTCTCGCATTTTCCATTTAAATCCGTCTTCAGGATGGAGGGAAGTGGTATTCTGTGGGGATTAGCCTTCTGCTTTGTTTTTAGCCCCGCTCGGCATCCGCGTTTCCGATCACACCGCTGGCGTCTGCTCCGTAGACGGCCCCCGCTGCTACTATACTCCCCTGCTTCACAGGCCGCTGGATGTAGCCGCCGACGTATTCCCATGCTAGTTAGCACGTTTAGCACGCACGCGTCTATCAGTCCAAAACGGCCCTATATGTCCACATCGAGAAGTGTCTGGCGGTCGTACGTGATCACGGAGTGACCACGATGTGAGCCAGCCATAAAGTTTGTGGAATTGTCCGGTATTTCTGCCAAATGTTCCATCTTTAGCAAGAGCCCCTCGAGGACGCAGCCCGTCCGGGCGCCGCCATCTTGGAGTTTACTCTGCTGTATCATCCATGTGCTTTTTGGCAAACTTCAGACAGGCCTGGACATGCACTGGCTTAAGCAGGGGGACACATCTGGCACTGCAGGATTTGATTCCCTGTCGGCGTGGTGTGTTACTGATGGTAACCTTTGTTACTTTGGTCCCAGCTCTCTGCAGTTCATTCACCAGTTCCCCCCGTGTGGTTTTGGGATTTTTGCTCACCGTTCTCATGATCATTTTGACCCCACGGGATGAGATCTTGCGTGGAGCCCCAGATCAAGAGAGATTATCAGTGGTCTTGTATGTCTTCCATTTTCTGATAATTGCTCCCCCAGTTGATTTTTTTCACACCAAGCTGCTTGCCTATTGTAGATTCACTCTTCCCAGTCTGGTGGAGGTCTACAATTCTTTTCCTGGTGTCCTTTGACAGCTCTTTGGTCTTGGCCATAGTGGAGTTTGGAGTCTGACTGTTTGAGGCTGTGGACAGGTGTCTTTTATACAGATAACGAGTTCAAACAGGTTCCATTAATACAGGTAACGAGTGGAGGACAGAAGAGCTTCTTAAAGAAGAAGTTACAGGTCTGTGAGAGCCAGAGATCTTCCTTGTTTGAAGTGACCAAATACTTATTTTCCACCATAATTTACAAAAAAATTCTTTAAAATTCCTACAATGTGAATTCCTGGATTTTTTTTCACATTCTGTCTCTCACAGTTGAAGTGTACCTATGATGAAAATTACAGACCTCTGTCATCATTTTAAGTGGGAGAACTTGCACAATCGGTGGCTGACTAAATACTTTTTTGCCCCACTGTATAATAAAAATCTAAAAACGGCCTTAATTTTCGATTTGCGTTCCAGAATTGGAAATAGAATGAACAGAAGGTACACAGACCTACCTGGACTCTGTTTACTTAGTATTTTTCTTTTTCTTTCATGAAACATAAAATTAAAACTGAACCATGTTTTTATGTTTAGTTATTGCTTTTCGGCACCAAAAAAAGAACTATTTAGTTTTTTATTTGTTATTTTTTGTATTTAAAAACTTAATTGAGATGAACAAGTTGTTTTTGGTTGTTCAATTTCCGTTTATGGTAAGAAAAGTCAATTACCAAAACATATGTTAGGTTTAGAGATATCCGATAATGGCTTTTTTGCCATCCATCCATCATCCATCCATCATCTTCCGCTTATCCGAGGTCGGGTTGCGGGGGCAACAGCCTAAGCAGGGAAACCCAGACTTCCCTCTCCCCAGCCACTTCGTCTAGCTCTTCCCGGGGGATCCCGAGGCGTTCCCAGGCCAGCCGGGAGACATAGTCTTCCCAACGTGTCCTGGGTCTTCCGATATTCCGATGTTGTCCAACTCTCAATTACCGATACTGATATCAACCGATATTGTGGCATTAACACATTATCATGCCTAATTTTGTTGTGATGCCCCGCTGGATGCATTAAATAATGTAACAAAAATAAATCCACTTAAGTTATGTAAAAAAAAATGCCACTATGGTACTGCTGTATTTATTATTGAAGTCACAAAGTGTATTATTTTTTTTAACATGCCTCAAAACAGCAGCTTGGAATTTGGGACATGCTCTCCCTGAGAGAGCATGAAGAGGGTGAGGTGGTGGGTAGCGGGGGGTGTATGTTGTAGCGTAGAGTTAGTGCTGCAAGGGGTACTGGTTATTTTTTCTGTTGTGTTACGGTGCGGATGTTCTCCTGAATTGTGTTCGCCATTCTCGTTTGGTGTGGGTTCACAGTGTGGCACATATTTGTAACAGTGTTACAGTTGTTTATACGGCCACCCTCAGTGTGACATGTATGGCTGTTGACCAAGTATGCGTTGCATTCACTTGTGCGTGTGAAAAGCCGTAGATATTATGTGACTGGGCCGGCACGCAAAGGCAGTGCCTTTAAGGTTTATTGGCGCTCTTTACTTCTCCCTACGTCCGTGTACACAGCGGCGTTTTAAAAAGTCATAAATTGTACTTTTTGAAACCGATGTCGATAATTTCCGATATCACATTTTATCGGCATTAATCGGCCGATATTATCGGACATTTCTAGTTAGGTTTGTTGAAGACTTCCAGTTGGCCCAAAAACCTCACTTTGGCCTCGTTGAGACACAATTTGTCTCATTTAGTGTGGTGAAGACCAAAACATGTCTTTTGGGTGCACTGAAGACGAGGAGAGTAAAATGTCGGTTTTCGTTGAAGCTAATAAAGCGATCCAGGTGGTGAGCTACAAAAGTAAGAACATTACCTTTGTGAGGGAGTTCACCCACCTCCACCCAGGTGTCTTTTGCCTTTTCTGACCTGCAACCAACAAGGGTCCTTTTGGCCGCCTCTGCCCAGGTGACCAAGCAGATCCATGAGCACGAGCAGGAGAGCGAGCTGCGTGAGCAGATGTCGGGCTACAAGCGCATGCGGCGGCAGCACCAGAAGCAGCTGATCGCCCTGGAGAACAAGCTGAAGGCCGAGATGGACGAGCACCGCCTGAAGCTGCAGAAGGAGGTGGAGACGCAGGCCAACAACGCCTACATCGAGCTGGAGAAGCTGGCCAAGCGCCACGCCATGCACAGCGACAAGGAGGTGGGAAACACTCAAGTTTGTCTAAATGTACTTACTGTAATATCAGTGGAGTGTTTTAAGTCTCGTCTTAAGACCCACTTTTATTCTTTGGCTTTTAACACTACGTTAGTTGTGTGGTCCTCTGTTTTTACTGTTTTTATTTAGTTTTTGTTTATTAGGGACAGAAAGTCCCTTTGGGACAGAGGACCCTATTGTATTTCTAAGGTTTTATTATTATTCCGCCGCCTCTTTGAGCTGTAATTTGACCCTCTTAACATGCTTCAAAACTCACCAAATTTTACACACACATCAGGACTGGCGAAAATTGCATTCTAATAAATAAAAAAAAAACAACAACCCAAAACTCCAAAAGCGCTCTAGCGCCCCCTAGGAAAAAATACAGACAAAACTGCTTGTAACTTCCATTAGGAATGTTGTAGAGAAATGAAACAAAAACCTATATGTAGGTCTGACTTAGACTTAGATGTCATACACTTATATCCTTCAGCAAAAATCAACAGGAAGTTGGCAAAAAACCCTTCAAAACAAAAGTTTCCTAAAAAATGTCATTTTTGTCTCTTTGAGCAGTGATTTGACCCCCTTAAAATGCTTCAAAACTCACCAAACTGGACACACACGTCAGGACTTGTGAAAATTGCGATTTAATAAAAAAACCAAGCCCCAAAACTCAAGATTGCGCTCTAGCGTCCCCTAGGAATGAAACACTGAAAAAACTGCTCTTGGTAAGAAAACACAGACAAAACTGCTTGTAACTTCCGGTAGGAATGTTGTAGAGACATAAAACAAAAACCTCTATGTAGGTCTCACTTAGACCTACATTTCATTCATCGACATCCTTCAGCAAAAATCAACAGGAAGTTGGCAATTACCTCTTCAAAACAAACGTTTTGTAAAAACCTGTCACCTTTTTTCAAACATTATCTCCTCTGAGCGCATTAGTTGTGTCGGCTTCAAACTCACACAGGAAAGAGATTGAACCCTTCTGATTAAAAGTTGCAGCAAGAGTTTTTCTAACTGCTCCGGTTTTGATTTTACGAGCCTTCAAATAACTGCTACGCTGATGCTGCTGCGCTGCTGCCGTCTCAAGATGGCCGCTTAAAAGCAGGAAGCATCAGCGTGACCACACAATGCAGAGAAGGTAGGTACTGTGCGGGTAAAGATATGTTGACTGGGTGAAAGAAGGAGGCACCAGTTTGACTCCGGGATACAGAGAATGTAGGTAATGTGCAGGTAAAGATATGTTGTCGGGTAATGGCAGGAAGCACCAGCATGTATGGGTGAAAGAAAGAAGCACCAGTGTGACCCCAGGATGCAGGGAAGGTAGGTAATGTGCAGGTAAAGATATGTTGAATGGGTGGAGGCAGGATAAACCAGCAAAAGTCGGTCCCGTCCATCGCTGCTTGCAGCTTTAATTTCTATTTATTGTTTTAATTCATGTGTGGCCAAACTTTGTCTGCAGGCGAGCTACTTTTCAATTGACCAAGTCGAGGGGATCTACCTCATTCTTATATAGACGTTTTTGTTAACAAGTTAAAGGTGTTTAATAATAATACAAACATGTGTAACACGTATAGATTCCTCTCTTTCATGAAGAAAAGAATATAAGTTGGAGTATTACCTGATTCTGATGACTTGCATTGATTGGAATCAGACAGTAGTGCTGATAACGTCCACATTTTCAAATGGATGAGAAAAAAAGTGCTCCTTTCTGTCCAGTACCACATGAGAGTGGTTGGTTTTTGGCATCTTATTTGTCTAGCTTCCATACTCGTTTTTATAAACTTTACAAGAAATACAATGGCGGCAAACTCAGTGCACGCCAGTTTCTTTGAGACTCTAATTTTGTTAGCGCAGGCAGGATGAAGCAGCGCTTTTATTGTGAAGACAGGAACTGTGCAGTCTGTCTTTAGTGTTGTGACGGCAGGTACGATGCGAGAGTCTGTTGAAATAAACAGTGTTTCTCGCGTTCCCCTCGATCAACCAGTGTTATGTTAGAAGATCTTTGGGTGCCGTAAATGTCAATCAAATGACGAAAGTGACGTCTTGGTGAAGATTGATGACCACTAATTTTTAGGTCTATTTTGTTAATTCCTGGCTGGCGATCGACTGACACACCCTCTACAATCGACTGGTAACTCGCGATCGACGTAATGGGCACCCCTGTTTTAATTGGTTTTACTTTTTAAAATAGTTTTTATTAAATATTTATTTTTATATTGGTTTTATTTTTTATTCCGTCATTGGTGGAGCTAAGGATGATTGAATATTTTTTTTAATATTGTTGTGCAGCACTTTGGAAACATTTATGTTGTTTAAATGTGCTATACAAATAAAGTGGATTGGATTGGATTGGATAATAAAACAGCTATTGAAAGTACACTGACGTGATAATAGTGGAATGAGTTTAAAATAATAGTTTATTAATAAATAATAAAATACATGATAAATGTTAAATATGTGACTGACAATTTATTCAAATTTTAATTCAATTTTTAAAAATCAAATTTTTGGGAAAATGCCCTTTTAATTACATTTTAATTACCGTTTTTACAATGACATATATATATATATATATATATATATGTATATATATATATATATATATATATATATATATATATATATATATATATATATATATATATACATACATACACATATATATATATATGAAAGAGGATTAAAAATAGACCATTCTTCGGCAGGGCGCGTTATAATTCGGTGCGCCTTATATGTGAAAAAGGATCGAAATTTGACCGTTCGTCGGCAGTGCGCCTTATGATCCGGTGCGCCTTATATATGAAAGAGGATCGAAAATAGACCATTCGTCGGCGGTGCGCCTTATAATCCGGTGCGCTTTATAAATGGAGAAGGGCCAAAAATAGACCATTCGTCGGCAGTGCACCTTATATATGAAAAAGGATCGCAAATAGACCGCTCGTCGGCAGTGTCTTATATAGGAAAAAGGATAGAAAATAGACCGTTATCGGCAGTGCGCCTTAAATATGAAAGATCGAAAATAAACCATTCTTCAGCAGTGCGCTTTATAATCCGGTGCTCCTCATATATGAAAAAGGATAAAAAAAAGACCATTCTTCGGCGGTGCGCCTTATATATGAAAGGGGATCGAAAATAGACCATTCGTCGTCTGTGCCCCTTATAATCCGGTGCGCTTTATATATGAAAAGGGATCGCAAATAGACCGCGCGTCGGCGGTGCGTCTTATATATGAAAAGGATCGAAAATAGACCATTGGTCGGCAGTGCACTTTCTAATCCGGTGCGCCTCATATATGAAAAAGGATCGAAAAAGACCATTCGTCGGCAGTGCGCCTTATAATCCGGTGCGCTTTATATATGAAAGAGGATCGCAAATAGACCATTCGTCGTCAGTGCCCCTTATAATCCGGTGCGCTGTATATATGAAAAGGGATCGCAAATAGACCGCGCATCGGCGGTGCGTCTTATATATGAAAAGGATCGAAAATAGACCATTGGTCGGCAGTGCACTTTCTAATCCGGTGCGCCTCATATATGAAAAAGGATCGAAAAAGACCATTCGTCGGCTGTGCGCCTTATAATCCGGTGCGCTTTATATATGAAAGAGGATCGCAAATAGACCATTCGTCGTCTGTGCCCCTTATAATCCGGTGCGCTTTATATATGAAAAGGGATCGCAAATAGACCGCGCGTCGGCAGTGCACTTTCTAATCCGGTGCGCCTCATATATGGAAAAGGATCGAAAAAGACCATTCGTCGGCAATGCGCCTTATAATCCAGTGCGCTTTATATATGAAAGAGGATCGCAAATAGACCATTCGTCGTCGGTGACCCTTATAATCCGGTGCGCTTTATATATGAAAAGGGATCGCAATTAGACCGCGCGTCGGCAGTGCGTCTTATATATGAAAAAGGATCGAAAATAGACCATTCGTCGGCAGTGCACTTTCTAATCCGGTGCGCCTCATATATGAAAAAGGATCGAAAAAGACCATTCTTCGGCGGTGCGCCTTATAATCCAGTGCGCTTTATATATGAAAGAGGATCGCAAATAGACCATTCGTTGTCAGTGACCCTTATAATCCGGTGCGCTTTATATATGAAAAGGGATCGCAAATAGACCGCGCGTCGGCAGTGCGTCTTATATATGAAAAAGGATCGCAAATAGACCATTCGTCGGCAGTGCACTTTCTAATCCGGTGCGCCTCATATATGAAAAAGGATCAAAAAAGACCATTCGTCGGCAGTGCGCCTTATACATGAAAGAGGATCGCAAATAGACCATTCATCGTCAGTGCCTCTTATAATCCGGTGCGCTTTATGTATGAAAAAGGATCGAAAATAGGCCGTTATCGGCAGTGCGCCTTAAATATGAAAGAGGATCGAAAATAGACCATTCGTCGGCAGTGCACTTTCTAATCCGGTGCGCCTCATATATGAAAAAGGTTCGAAAAAGACCATTCGTCGGCAGTGCGCCTTATAATCCGGTGCGCTTTATATATGAAAGAGGATCGCGAATAGACCATTCGCCGTCGGTGACCCTTATAATCCGGTGCGCTTTATATATGAAAAGGGATCGCAAATAGACCGCGCGTCGGCGGTGCGTCTTATATATGAAAAAGGATCGAAAATAGACCATTCGTCGGCAGGGCGCGTTATAATTCGGTGCGCCTTATATGTGAAAAAGGATCGAAATTTGACCGTTCGTCGGCAGTGCGCCTTATGATCCGGTGCGCCTTATATATGAAAGAGGATCGAAAATAGACCATTCGTCGGCAGTGCGCCTTATAATCCGGTGCGCTTTATAAATGAAGGGCCAAAAATAGACCATTCGTCGGCAGTGCACCTTATATATGAAAAAGGATCGCAAATAGACCGCTCGTCGGCAGTGTCTTATATAGGAAAAAGGATAGAAAATAGACCGTTATCGGCAGTGCGCCTTAAATATGAAAGATCGAAAATAAACCATTCTTCAGCAGTGCGCCTTATAATCCGGTGCTCCTCATATATGAAAAAGGATAAAAAAAAGACCATTCTTCGGCGGTGCGCCTTATATATGAAAGGGGATCGAAAATAGACCATTCGTCGTCTGTGCCCCTTATAATCCGGTGCGCTTTATATATGAAAAGGGATCGCAAATAGACCGCGCGTCGGCGGTGCGTTTTATATATGAAAAAGGATCGAAAATAGACCATTGGTCGGCAGTGCACTTTCTAATCCGGTGCGCCTCATATATGAAAAAGGATCGAAAAAGACCATTCGTCGGCAGTGCGCCTTATAGTCCAGTGCGCTTTATATATGAAAGAGGATCGCAAATAGACCATTCGTCGTCAGTGCCCCTTATAATCCGGTGCGCTGTATATATGAAGAGGGATCGCAAATAGACCGCGCATCGGCGGTGCGTCTTATATATGAAAAGGATCGAAAATAGACCATTGGTCGGCAGTGCACTTTCTAATCCGGTGCGCCTCATATATGAAAAAGGATCGAAAAAGACCATTCGTCGGCTGTGCGCCTTATAATCCGGTGCGCTTTATATATGAAAGAGGATCGCAAATAGACCATTCGTCGTCTGTGCCCCTTATAATCCGGTGCGCTTTATATATGAAAAGGGATCGCAAATAGACCGCGCGTCAGCAGTGCACTTTCTAATCCGGTGCGCCTCATATATGGAAAAGGATCGAAAAAGACCATTCGTCGGCAGTGCGCCTTATAATCCGGTGCGCTTTATATATGAAAGAGGATCGCAAATAGACCATTCGTCGTCGGTGACCCTTATAATCCGGTGCGCTTTATATATGAAAAGGGATCGCAAATAGACCGCGCGTCGGCAGTGCGTCTTATATATGAAAAAGGATCGAAAATAGACCATTCGTCGGCAGTGCACTTTCTAATCCGGTGCGCCTCATATATGAAAAAGGATCGAAAAAGACCATTCGTCGGCGGTGCGCCTTATAATCCAGTGCGCTTTATATATGAAAGAGGATCGCAAATAGACCATTCGTTGTCAGTGGCCCTTATAATCCGGTGCGCTTTATATATGAAAAGGGATCGCAAATAGACCGCGCGTCGGCAGTGCGTCTTATATATGAAAAAGGATCGAAAATAGACCATTCGTCGGCAGGGCGCGTTATAATTCGGTGCGCCTTATATGTGAAAAAGGATCGAAATTTGACCGTTCGGCGGCAGTGCGCCTTATGATCCGGTGCGCCTTATATATGAAAGAAGATCGAAAATAGACCATTCGTCGGCAGTGCGCCTTATAATCCGGTGCGCTTTATAAATGAAGAAGGGCCAAAAATAGACCATTCGTCGGCAGTGCACTTTCTAATCCGGTGCGCCTCATATATGAAAAAGGATCGAAAAAGACCATTCGTCGGCGGTGCGCCTTATAATCCAGTGCGCTTTATATATGGAAGAGGATCGCAAATAGACCATTCGTTGTCAGTGACCCTTATAATCCGGTGCGCTTTATATATGAAAAGGGATCGCAAATAGACCGCGCGTCGGCAGTGCGTCTTATATATGAAAAAGGATCGAAAATAGACCATTCGTCGGCAGTGCACTTTCTAATCCGGTGCGCCTCATATATGAAAAAGGATCAAAAAAGACCATTCGTCGGCAGTGCGCCTTATATATGAAAGAGGATCGCAAATAGACCATTCATCGTCAGTGCCTCTTATAATCCGGTGCGCTTTATGTATGAAAAAGGATCGAAAATAGGCCGTTATCGGCAGTGCGCCTTAAATATGAAAGAGGATCGAAAATAGACCATTCGTCGGCAGTGCACTTTCTAATCCGGTGCGCCTCATATATGAAAAAGGTTCGAAAAAGACCATTCGTCGGCAGTGCGCCTTATAATCCGGTGCGCTTTATATATGAAAGAGGATCGCAAATAGACCATTCGTCGTCGGTGACCCTTATAATCCGGTGCGCTTTATATATGAAAAGGGATCGCAAATAGACCGCGCGTCGGCGGTGCGTCTTATATATGAAAAAGGATTGAAAATAGACCATTCGTCGGCAGTGCACTTTCTAATCCGGTGCGCCTCATATATGAAAAAGGATCGAAAAAGACCATTCGTCGGCAGTGCGCCTTATAATCCGGTGCGCTTTATATATGAAAGAGGATCGCAAATAGACCATTCGTCGTCTGTGCCCCTTATAATCCGGTGCGCTTTATATATGAAAAGGGATCGCAAATAGACCGCGCGTCGGCAGTGCACTTTCTAATCCGGTGCGCCTCATATATGGAAAAGGATCGAAAAAGACCATTCGTCAGCAGTGCGCCTTATAATCCGGTGCGCTTTATATATGAAAGAGGATCGCAAATAGACCATTCGTCGTCGGTGACCCTTATAATCCGGTGCGCTTTATATATGAAAAGGGATCGCAAATAGACCGCGCGTCGGCAGTGCGTCTTATATATGAAAAAGGATCGAAAATAGACCATTCGTCGGCAGTGCACTTTCTAATCCGGTGCGCCTCATATATGAAAAAGGATCAAAAAAGACCATTCGTCGGCAGTGCGCCTTATATATGAAAGAGGATCGCAAATAGACCATTCATCGTCAGTGCCTCTTATAATCCGGTGCGCTTTATGTATGAAAAAGGATCGAAAATAGGCCGTTATCGGCAGTGCGCCTTAAATATGAAAGAGGATCGAAAATAGACCATTCGTCGGCAGTGCACTTTCTAATCCGGTGCGCCTCATATATGAAAAAGGTTCGAAAAATACCATTCGTCGGCAGTGCGCCTTATAATCCGGTGCGCTTTACATATGAAAGAGGATCGCAAATAGACCATTCGTCGTCGGTGACCCTTATAATCCGGTGCGCTTTATATATGAAAAGGGATCGCAAATAGACCGCGCGTCGGCAGTGCGTCTTATATATGAAAAAGGATCGAAAATAGACCATTCGTCGGCAGTGCACTTTCTAATCCGGTGCGCCTCATATATGAAAAAGGATCGAAAAAGACCATTCGTCGGCAGTGCGCCTTATAATCCGGTGCTCTTTATATATGAAAGAGGATCGCAAATAGACCATTCGTCGTCAGTGACCCTTATAATCCGGTGCGCTTTATATATGGAAAGGGATCGCAAATAGACCGCGCGTCGGCAGTGCGTCTTATATATGAAAAAGGATCGAAAATAGACCATTCGTCGGCAGTGCACTTTCTAATCCGGTGCGCCTCGTATATGAAAAAGGATCAAAAAAGACCATTCGTCGGCAGTGCGCCTTATATATGAAAGAGGATCGCAAATAGACCATTCATCGTCAGTGCCTCTTATAATCCGGTGCGCTTTATGTATGAAAAAGGATCGAAAATAGGCCGTTATCGGCAGTGCGCCTTAAATATGAAAGAGGATCGAAAATAGACCATTCGTCGGCAGTGCACTTTCTAATCCGGTGCGCCTCATATATGAAAAAGGTTCGAAAAAGACCATTCGTCGGCAGTGCGCCTTATAATCCGGTGCGCTTTATATATGAAAGAGGATCGCAAATAGACCATTCGTCGTCTGTGCCCCTTATAATCCGGTGCGCTTTATATATGAAAAGGGATCGCAAATAGACCGCGCGTCGGCAGTGCACTTTCTAATCCGGTGCGCCTCATATATGAAAAAGGATCGAAAAAGACCATTCGTCGGCAGTGCGCTTTATAATCCGGTGCGCTTTATATATGAAAGAGGATCGCAAATAGACCATTCGTCGTCAGTGACCCTTATAATCCGGTGCGCTTTATATATGAAAAGGGATCGCAAATAGACCGCGCGTCGGCAGTGCGTCTTATATATGAAAAAGGATCGAAAATAGACCATTCGTCGGCAGTGCACTTTCTAATCCGGTGCGCCTCATATATGAAAAAGGATCGAAAAAGACCATTCGTCGGCAGTGCGCCTTATAATCCGGTGCGCTTTATATATGAAAGGGGATCGCAAATAGACCAATCGTCGTCAGTGACCCTTATAATCCGGTGCGCTTTATATATGAAAAGGGATCGCAAATAGACCGCGCGTCGGCAGTGCGTCTTATATGTGAAAAAGGATCGAAAATAGACCATTCGTCGGCAGTGCACTTTCTAATCCGGTGCGCCTCATATATGAAAAAGGATCAAAAAAGACCATTCGTCGGCAGTGCGCCTTATATATGAAAAAGGATCGCAAATAGACCATTCATCGTCAGTGCCTCTTATAATCCGGTGCGCTTTATGTATGAAAAAGGATCGAAAATAGGCCGTTATCGGCAGTGCGCCTTAAATATGAAAGAGGATCGAAAATAGACCATTCGTCGGCAGTGCGATTTCTAATCCGGTGCGCCTTATATATGAAAGAGGATCGCAAATAGACCATTCGTCGTCAGTGCCCCTTATAATCCGGTGCGCTTTATATATGAAAAGGGATCGAAAATAGACTGTTCGTTGGCAGTGCGCCTTATAAATGAAAAAGGATCGAAAATAGGCCGTTATCGGCTGTGCGCCTTATATATGAAAGAGGATCGCAAATAGACCATTCGTCGGCAGTGAGCCTTATAACCCGGTGCGCCTTATATATGAAAAAGGATCGAAAATAGACCATTCGTCGGCGGTGCGCCTTGTAATCCGGTGCGCTTTATAAATGAAAAAGGATCAAAAATAGACCGTTCGTCGTCAGTGCGCCTTATAATCCGGTGCGCTCAATGGTCCGGACAATACGGCAAGTGTTTTCATTTCAATGGACATTTTCGATAATGTTTATTTTGTCTTTGAGAGTAGCGCGTCGGCTAAAAGTTGACTTTGTTTCATTTTCTTCAAACTAGATGAAGACCACGTTGACGGACGAGAAGAAGTTCCAGCAGCAGATTGTGACGCACCAGAAAAAGGAGCTGACCACCTTTCTGGACAATCAGAAGAAGCAGTACAAACTCTGCAAGGAGAA
The DNA here is from genome assembly GCF_033978795.1 of Nerophis ophidion. Taxonomy (NCBI): domain Eukaryota; kingdom Metazoa; phylum Chordata; class Actinopteri; order Syngnathiformes; family Syngnathidae; genus Nerophis; species Nerophis ophidion. Next base: position 41,004,294 of record NC_084611.1, read on the forward strand.
GATTAAGGAGGTGGTTTTATTATATATTTTGCATTATTAAGCTCACCCGCACGTATGACATGATAATGATTTTTCTCTAGGCAGGTATTAGGACACCTGTTGCCATCCATATATGGTAATGATCAGTGTTGGGTTAATTACGGAAAACCAGTAACTAGTTACAGTCACTAGTTACTTTATTTCAAAAGTAACTCAGTTACTTACACCAAAAAGTAGTTACTTTGAAAAGTATCTATTTAGTTACTTTTTTTTTCTTAAAGCTCCTATTAATGCCCTTTTAGTCTTCATTTTAGTTCTGTTACTGCACTGGAGAATAATACAATCTGTTGATCAATTTGACATGCATTTGCACCACTAAACTCTGCTAAGCCATGTGGTCTACATACAACACAAAAAGACAAAGATATGTTTCAAAGGACCAATTTATTTCGGGCCAGAACAAATCGACAAAACTATTTTAAATAGCTGCATCATAACATACATGAGTAGCAAACAACATAATAACAGCATAGTTGTAAACCTGGCTTCACCTAAGGAAGGCACACATTTTATACACAAAGCCTAACCAGGCATTTTTTTTCTCTCAAGGAATTGTGAAATAAAATCATGTCTTAAGGAGATCAAGTTAAAGTTAAAGTACCAATGATTGTCACACACACACACACACACACACACACACGCATACACACACACACACACACTACGTGTGGTGAAATTTGTCCTCCGCATTTGACCCATCCCCTTGTTCACCCCCTGGGAGGCGAGAGGGGCAGTAGTCAGCAGCGCTGGCCGCGCCCAGGAATCATTTTTAGCGATTTAACCCCCAATTCCAACCCTTGACTCTGAGTTCAGAGTGCCAAGCAGGGAGGTAATGGGCCGGGATTTGAATCCACAACCTACCTGCCGATCTCAGGGCGGACACTCTTAACCACTAGGCCACTGAGTAGATAGTAAATCGACACTTTACTGAAGCCCAGAACACCCTACGCATTTCCCCAGTTTTAGTTTAGAGAGACGGAAAGATTGTCCTGTCCCACTAGGATGCCTCTTTATGTTTGTGAACTTTATAGTCTATACCAGGGGTCACCAACCTTTTTGAAACCAAGAGCTACTTCTTGGGTACTGATTAATGCGAAGGGCTACCAGTTTGATACACACTTAAATAAATTGCCAGAAATAGCCAATTTGCCCAATTTACCTTTAATATATATATATATATATATATATATATATATATATATATATAAATGGTTATTTCTGTCTGTCATTCCGTTGTACATTTTTTTTCCTTTTACTGAAGGCTTTTTGTAGAGAATAAATGATGAAGAAAACACTTAATTGAAGGGTTTAAAAGAGGAGAAAACACGAAAAAAAATTAAAATTAAATTTTGAAACATAGTTTATCTTCAATTTCAACTCTTTAAAATTCAAAATTCAACCAAAAAAATTGAAGAAAAAAACTAGCTAATTCGAATCTTTTTGAAAAAATAAAAAAAATAATTTGTGGAACATCATTAGTAATTTTTCCTGAATAAGACGAATTTTAAAATTATGATGACATGATTTAAATAGGTTAAAATCCAATCTGCACTTTGTTAGAATATATAACAAATTGGACCAAGCTATATTTCTAACAAAGACAAATCATTATTTCTTCTAGATTTTCCAGAACAAAAATTTTAAAAGAAATTCAAGAGACTTTGAAATAAGATTTTAATTTGATTCTACAGATTTTCTAGATTTGCCAGAAAATGTTTGGGGAATTTTAATCATAATAAGTTTGAAGGAATATTTCACAAATATTCTTCGTCAAAAAACAGAAGCTGGAATGAAAAATTAAATTAAAATGTATTTATTATTCCTTACAATAAAAAACATTAATTTACTTGAACATTGATTTAAATTGTCAGGAAAGAAAATGAAATAATTTAAAAGGTAAAAAGGTTTATGTGTTTAAAAATCCTAAAATCATTTTTAAGGTTGTATTTTTTCTCCAAAATTGTCTTTCTGAAAGTTCTAAGAAGCAAAGTAAAAAAATAAATGAATTTATTTAAACAAGTGAAGACCAAGTCTTTAAAATATTTTCTTGGATATTCAAATTCTATTTGAGTTTTGTCTCTTTTGGAATTAAAAATGTCGAGCAAAGCGAGACCAGATTGCCAGTAAATAAATACAATTTAAAAAATAGGGGCAGCTCACTGGTAAGTGCTGCTATTTGAGCTATTTTTAGAACAGGCCAGCGGGCGACTCATCTGGTCCTTACGGGCTACCTGGTGCCCGCGGGGACCGCGTTGGTGACCCCTGGTCTATTCATTTAGAGTGATGTGATAATCAAACCCTCTACAGTAGAAGTCTAGAATGAAAGAGTATATACGAGAATTGACAGAGTGTGTGTACCTTCAGTGCTGAATGATGAGCAGAGGCACAGTTTGGAGTTTCTTCTTTAGCTCGCATTCCATTTTTATGTACTCACTGTCCAAGTACGTGGAAACATTTTTTCCGTGCCACTTGCTGTTTGAGGCCGGTATCATGCTAATTAGCTGCCTGAAATCGGGTGACTCCACTGTAGAAATAGCCTGCATGTCTTCTAGAACATACGGTGCAATGGCTCTATCAGTGTTGTCCTGGCTAGCAGTGCCTCTGTTAAAATCATTAAGTGGAGGTGGAGGTGAAGTGTGTCTCTCTTTAGTAGCCTGTTGCTTTTGTAGCTGTTTTGGGCAGCAGATAGGATCTTTGAATCAAGGCACAACTACGCCTTGCATGGCAGCTCCCTCCATCGGTGTGTGAATGTGTGTGTGAATGGGTAAATGTGGAAGTAGTGTCAAAGCGCTTTGAGTACCTTGAAGGTAGAAAAGCACTATACAAGTACAACCCAGTTATCATTCATTAAGAAACACGACTTTGGCTCCGCCGTGATGTCTTGTTGTTAATAAACACAGACACGCCTCCTCCACCACACACACACTCGCAAAACCCATTTCAAATCCTTGTGGGAATTTTCCAAATTATTTTATTATTGATATACTGTATTCATGTAGTGCTTAGTATCACATTATCGTTACCTTTGAGGCAAGAGTAAAGTCCCTTGCTATCACCATGTTCTCACGCTAGTTGCTAACAAGTTAGCATGATTGGCATTTACGTTCCGTCGCCCCACTGCCCAAGGTAAAAAGCAAAGTTCACCAAGTCTTTCTCAAATATCAGGTCAGGGGTTAGCAACAGGTAGCAGAACCCATTTCAAATCCTTGTGGGAATTTTCCAAATTATTTTACTATTGATATACTGTATCCATGTTGTGCCTAGTATCACATTATCATTAACTTTGAGGCGAGAGTAAAGTCCCTTGCTATTACCATGTGTCCACGCTAGTTGCTAGCATGGTTAACATTTACGTTCCGTCGCCTCACGGCCCAGGATAAAGGGCAAAGTTCACCAAGTCTTTCTCAGATTTTAGGCCAGGGGTTAGCAACAGGAAGGAGAACCAATTTCAAATCCCTGTGGGAATTTTCCCAATTATTTTTATTATTGATATACTGTATCCAGGTTGTGCTTATTACCACATTTTAATTAACTTTGAGGCAAGAGTAAAGTCCCTTGCTATCACAATGTGTCCACGCTAGTTGCTAGCATGGTTAGCATTTACGTTCTGTCGCCACACTGCCCAGGGGAAAAGGCGAAAGTTCACCAAGTCTTTATAAAATATCAGGTCAGGGGTTAGCAACAGGTAGGAGAACTAATTTCGAATCCTTGTGGGAATTTTCCAAATTATTTTATTATTGATACATATTTTTAATGTATCTATGTTGTGCTTATTATCACATTATCATTAACTTTGAGGCAAGAGTAAAGTATTTTGCTATCACCATGTTCTCACGCTAGTTGCTAGCAAGTTAGCCTGGTTAGCATTTATGTTCCGTCGCCACACTGCCCAGGGTAAAAAGCAAAGTTCACCAAGTCTTTCTCAAATATCAGGTCTGGGGTTAGCAACAGGTGGCAAAACCCATTTCAAATCGTTGTGATTAATTTTCCAAATTATTTTTATTATTGATATATATTTTAATGTATCCATGTTGTGCTTATTATCACATTATCATTAACTTTGCGGCAAGAGTAAAGTCGCTTACAATGACAATGTGTCCACGCTAGTTGCTAGCATGGTTAGCATTTACATTCCGTCGCCACACTGCCCAGGAAAAAAGGCAACGTTCACCAAGTCTTTCTCAAATATCAGCTCTGGGGTTAGCAATAGGTAGCAGAACCCATTTCAAATCCTTGTGGGAATTTTCCGACTCTTTTTATTATTGACATATTTTTATTTTTATTTATGCATATTGTGTTTAGCAGCTTTGAAAGCATAAAGTATGTTCCGCCTCCTGTTCTGTGCTTATCATCCCCTTTTTTTCCCCAGGATAGCCATATTGTACTTTCCGTATTTCCTTGAATTGCCAGCGCTTACCAAAGGCATGCGGTAAAGGCAAGCATGCGCTAATTATTTTAAAACCTCCTTTCACTCCGGCACTTACCAAAGGCATGCAGTAGAAATTTGAGTGTGACGTAAGGATACCATCATGAAAAGCACATTTAATTAAAAAAAAACGTTATGGTCTTACCTTTACTTATAAATGAAGTCCATGCCAGCTCCTTCTGATCAAAAGCATCGATAACTTGTTTATAGATTCTTCCTTATCTTTCTTCAGTTTTAAAAGTATCTCTGTCTCAATGGAGATCTTCCTTTTTATTACCTCCTGCTTCGATTGAAAGTCCAGTTTAGAAAACTGCTATCAGACCGCTGCTATCAGTTAGCTCGGCTCCTCAAGTGCGGGCGACGACAGAAATATCCTCGGAAAACTCCCCCTCCCGTTCTGCTCCGTGGGTGATCTCTTTATCCCACCGCTGCCACCAGGAAGTGTTATTGTATAAATAATACACTAGGTATTTAGGACTGGAACATGCTTTTTTTCAGCCCGGTTGTTTAAATAGCCAGCATAGGAGTGTTACATCCGTAAAGGTCCGTCGTGCAACCCCCGCGTTAAATCCGTTTCCAGCACATATCACATCACTCGTTGTCACTTCTTCTGCAGCCGAGTAGTCGCAAGAAGGATCACTAACGCCCTCTACCACTAGGAGGCGGGAGCCATTTAATGACTCATATTTGACACACACAGCTACGGTATATTAATAAAACATAGCTGCTTACTGTTCTTTTTAGCATATTCAATAGCTTGGACCTTAAATCCTACTGAATAGCTCTTAATCTTCTTCCCTTTATGCAATTTCAAATTACCGGTATTGAAATCAGCCTCCTCCATTTTGAAAATGATGACAGGGAAAGTGTCACACCTGACGTCACGAGTTTGACCCGGCGGTAATACTAAGCATGCGCTAATTATTCTGCGAAGCGAGTTTGACCCGGCGGTAATTCAAGGCAGGCGCATACTATATGCCCGGCGGCAATTCAAGGAAATAGGGTAGCAGCCAGGCCCATTGATACCTTGCATAACGGTCCATTACGGTTCTTTGGTCACATTTTTTTCCCCCTCACTGCCTTCACCGTTGTCCCCTTATTGCACTGAGCAAAAGCAACCGGGCGGATTATGTTGCAATGGATTCCACTTCCTGTTCTATGGTTATCATCATAAAGAACTACGTCTAGCTTGCTCGCTGACATTGGTCTGCCGCCCTCCTCCCAGGAAATGAGCGAGGACCACAGCACGCCCAAGAAGGAGAAGCAGGAGCGCCTGTCCAAGCACAAAGAGAACATGCAGCACTCGCAGGCGGAGGAGGAGGCCCACCTGCTGTCCCACCAGAGGGTCTACTACGACAGGAACTGCCGCGCTTTCAGGCGCAGGACCATGATCAAGAGGCACGACCAAGAGCAGGAACAAATACGAGAGGTGACGCCCGGAATGACACTTTTATTCGTGTCGTATTGAACTCTTTTCTTTTTTTCACTTCCTTGATAATATCATTTTTCTATTTTTCACTTCCTTGATAATATCATTTTTCTTTTTTTCACTTCCTTGATAATATCATCTTTATTTCATGAATCAGTTTGAGTAGCTAGAAATAACGCTTTTCAATTTGAATAACATTATTCTGGATTAATGACAACACAATTACAAATGTTTGGTTGGTTTAATGAATTCAATGTAAGCATATTTATTTTATTAAATATTATTAAAAATACATATGTGAAATATATAAAATATAAATATCTTATAAATACATATATGAAATTGAACAGTATATACAGTTGTGCTCATAAGTTTACATACCCTGGGAGAATTTATGATTTTGTGGCCGAATCGCCACACTGCAAAAACTGAAATCTAAGTAAGATGAAATATTTGCTTATTTTCTGTCTGATAAGATAATTATTCTCACTAAGCAGATTTTATGTTAGTGTTTTGCTTGTTTTAAGGGTTTTGGTCCAAAATCAGGGGTGTCCAAAGTGCGGCCCGGGAGCCATTTGCGGCCCGCATGTCATTTTTTAACGGCCCCACGGCACATTCTAAAAATACGATAAAAAAACAAATGTGATATAAAAGAGCCAACATGTGAAATGTAACAATAAACTGTTGCAAAATGTAATAGTAACATAGATTTATATCGCGCTTTTCTAAACACTCAAAGCGCTCACAGAAAAGTGGGACTCAACATTCATTCACACCTGGTGGTGGTAATCTACATCAGTAGCCACAGCTGCCCTGGGGTAGACTGACAGAAGCGTAGCTGCCAGTTTGCGCCTACAGCCCTTCCGACCACCATCATCATCATTCATTCACCAGTGTGAGCAGCACCGGGGGCAAAGGGTGAAGTGTCCTGCCCAAGGACACAACGGCAGCGATTTTTTGGGATGTCAATAGGTGGGAAGCGAACCTGCAACCCTGAGGCTTCTGGCCGGCCGCTCTACCCACTACGCCATGCCGCCCCGTTGAGTCTAATATTACAAAGCTGCCATGCAGGCTGTTTCTTTAAAAAATAATAATGAATCAAAATCAACATCATTATGAATTATTGACCTATTCAAGGCTCCAATTATGTCACATTAAATATTCTACTTTGAGATATTCTTTGGGGAAAATGTTGCATATTTTGTGTTTGCCATATAAAAAAACATTTTTTTTTTAAAGAAGGGCCTAAAACTCTTGAAGGAATCAATAAAGTACTATCTATCTAAAACGAACAAACAAAAAACATGGACAACAATCAAACTTATAATTTAAAGGATGGATCTGAAGCTGATCTCGAGATTATTGTGCTAAAAGTAAACATTAAAAAAAAAATTATAATTTCTTTTTTAACACTTTAATGAGTGGAACCCTTTTGGATCCCCAAATATTTTTGGTGGGATTTATTTTTGTATGTGTCATTGCTCAAAAAATGTCAATGTTGTTATGAGTTATTGACCTTTTTATGGATCCAATTATTTTACAATATCAAACATTCCACTTTAAAATTTAATTGGGGGAAAATATTGCACATTAGGGGATTTTTTTTCCATAAAAAACCTGGGTTTTTCTTTGACAGAAAGGGCATACAACTTAAATGTTTAAAACGTTTTTTTGACAGGTAGACCTAATGTTGATCGAGAGATTTAAACTTTGAATAATAATGATAATCAGAATAATACTAAATAGTGATAGTTTTATGATATTTTTTTGACCAAAACCCTTTGGCTTTACTGGGATCAAGCCTAAGTGAAGGCCTAAATGTAGACTTTTTTTTATACATTTATTGTATTGGTTTTTAAATTAAAAAATATCAAAATGGTCCCCGCTCGCATTGATTTTTCAGTGTGTGGCCCTCAGTGGAAAAAGTTTGGACATCCCTGTCCTAAATGATGTCAGTAAGATATTACAGCTTATTGCTGAGATTTGGTGAACTATATTGAGTAAAACATGCTTGAAACTAGAATATCAAGTGTTGCAAACCTGTGTTATCAACACTCACCGGTATAAAACTACTTTTTTTTTAAGTAATATTTTTTTATTTCAAGCATGAAAAATAAAATCATGATTTTGACACAATTTTGTCTCATAATTAAAACTGTTTTATTTTTAATGAAACAAGAGAAAATTATTATTTTATTGTAAATATATTTTTCAATGCAACTAAAGTGTTTCAATAATTAATTAAAAATAATTGAATAATATTTGAAGAGGGTATATAATATATTTGAAAGCATTAAAAATAAATGAATATTTCTATTTTAAATATTACATTTATCAATCCAACTAAAAAGTGTTCAAATAATAATTAATAATACATAAATATTGATGAAGACATCATATATTAGAAAAAATATATTAAAAAACTGATTTGATGATCTCAATTTTAAATATATATATTTTAACTGAATAATATTTGAAGTGGGTCTATAATATATTGGAAAAGATAAAAAAAAAATTTGATTATTTCAATTTTAAATGTTATATTTTTCAATGCAACTAAAAAGTGTTTAAATAATTGATAAAAAAATATTAAATAATATTTCAAGAGGGTATGTAATATATTGGAAAATTCTATTTTAAATATTATATTTTTCATTCCAACTAAAAAGTGTTGAAATAATAGTATACATAAATATTAAATACATATCATGTATTAGAAAAATTATTATACATTTTTTTTTGATGATTTCGATTTTAAATATATTTTTCAATCCAACTTAAATTTTTTTAAATAATTAATGATACATATTTGAGGATCTTATATATTTGAAATAAATATTAAAAAACTGATGATTTCAATTATAAATTTTGCATTGTGTTTTAAAGTGTTTAAATAATTAATGATAATTCAATAATATTTGAAGAGGGTGTATCATATTTGAAAAAATTATAATAAAAAAACTGATGTGATTATTTCAATACTAAATATTTTATTTTTCAATCTGACTAAAAAGTGTTTAAATAATTAATAATAACTGAATAATATTTGAAGAGGGTATATAATAAATTTGAAAACATTTAAAAAATGATTTGATTATTTCAATTGTAAATATTATAGTTTTCAAAAGTGTTAAAAAAATTTGTTACAAATAATTGAATAATATTTGAAGAGGGTATATAATATATTTCAAAACATTATTAAAAAAAAAAGAGTATTTCTATTTTAAATATATTTTTTAATCCAACTAAACAGTGTTTAAATAATTAACTAATAATACATAAATATTTGAAGAGGACATATCATATATTAGAAAACATATATTATTAAAAAACTGATGTGATGATTTCAATTTAAAATATATTTTTCAATCCAACTAAAAGTGTTTAAATAATACTAAATATTGAATAACATTTGAAAAAGGTATATAATATATTTTAAATAATTATCAAAAAAAGTTATGTGATTATTTTAAATATATGTTTCAATCCAACTAAAAAGTGTTTAATTAATGATAAATATTTGAGGAGCTTATATATTTGGAATTTTTTTTAATAAAAAGCTGATGTGATGATTTCAATTTTAAATTTGTATTGTGTTTTAAAATAGGAAAATACTATTTGAAGAGGGTGTATAATATATTTGAAAATAGTATAATAAAAAAACTGATGATTTTTTTATTTTAAATATTTTATTTTTCAATCCAAATAAAAAGTGTTTAAATAATTAATAATATTTGAATAGGGTAAATAATATATTTGAAACCATAATTATTTAAAAAAATATGTGATTATTCGAATTTTAAATATTTTTTAATCCAACTAAAAAGTGTTTAAATAATTAATTAATACTAAATAAATATTTAATATGTAATATATTTGAAAACAAATATTAAAAAATTGATGTGATTATTTCAATTTCAAATATTTTATTTTTTATGTGTCTAAACAATGAATTATTAATGAATAAATAATATTTGAAGAGGGTATATAATATTTTGAGTAACAGTTGAAACGTGACAAAAAGATCTATTTTAAAACAAAACGTGCTGCTTATATTGGAAGATTTCATGTATTTATTTATTCTTTGATGCAGTTCTAGTACTATTTCTAGATCAAAACTCTTTGTTGGAGTCGTTGTTGCGCTACCTAGTGGTGAAGTGGGGAAATTACAATTTTACCCGAAAAAGGGTAGATGTCCAAATTGAGATCTTAAGTGTTCATAAAATGTTTGACATGTGTTTTCCTTGGGGAGGGGGGAAGTAGTAGTTGTAGTTAGTGAGATCAAATATGATATTTGACATATTTGGTGCAGGAGCTGAACAAGAAAAAGACCCAGAAGGAGATGGAACACGCCATGTTGATCCGACATGACGAGTCCACGCAGGAGTTGGAGCAGCGGCAGCTCAGGACGCTCCAGAAGCTGCGCATGGACCTGATCCGCCTGCAGCACCAGACCGAGCTGGAGAACCAAATCGAGTACAACAACCGACGCGAGCGGGAACTCCACCGCAAGCACGTGATGGAGCTCCGGCAGCAGCCCAAGAACCTCAAAGTAAGACGTGCGGCGAGGCCTTGACGCACGGATGCAAGGTGTTCATCTCCACCTCCTCCCGCCTGCCACAGGTGCTGGAGCTGCAGATCAAGAAGCAGTTCCAGGACACGTGCAAAGTGCAAACCAAGCAGTACAAAGCGCTGCGCCATCACCAGATGGAGGTGACGCCCAAAGCCGAGCACAAGACCGTACTAAAGGCGCTGAAGGACGAGCAGACGCGCAAACTGGCCATCCTGGCCGAGCAGTACGAGCAGAGCATAAACGAGATGATGGCCTCGCAAGCGGTAAGTGTCACGGCCACGACAGTCCCTACAGCGTGTGCTGAAAATGTCTGAAAAGATGACACAATATACTCTACATTATTTACGTACTGTATTTAAAGTCAATACACAGTATATGTATGTACATACATACATACATGTGTGTATATATATATATAAATATTTGTATATATATGTGTGTGTATATATATATATATATATATATATATATATACACCTATATATATATAGGTGTGTGTGTATATATATATATATATATATATATATATATATATATATATATATACATACATACGTACATACTAGTGTGTGTGTATATATAGGTGTGTGTATATATATACACACATATATGCATATATATGTATATATATACATATATATATGTATATATATATATATGTGTGTGTGTGTATATATATATATATTTATATATATATAATATATATGCAGATATATATATATATATATATATGTGTATATATATATATATATATATGTATTTGTGTATATATATATATATATATATGTATGTATGTATGTATGTATGTGTGTGTGTGTATATATATATATATATGTATGTATGTGTGTGTATATATATATATATGTATATATATATATATGTATATATATATATATATATATATATATATATATGTATATATATATATATATATATATATATATATATATATTGGGCAGACACGCTCTTTATACACGTCACTCAGGTCCGCGGCCTCCAGCTCCGCCTGAATTTCGGGAGAAAAATTTTCCCGGGAGGGTTGGCAAGTATGGTTGTGGGCGTGTCTGAAAAGTTAGGGGACATGTCGTGGGCGTGTCTGAAAAGTTAGGCGAGATATTTTGGGCGTGTCTGAAAAGTTAAGTGAGATATTGTGGGCGTGTCTGAAAAGTTAGGCGAGATACTTTGGGCATGTCTGAAAAGTTAGGTGACCTGTTGTGGGCGTGTCTGAAAATTTAGGGGAGATGTTGTGGGCGTGTCTGAAAAGTTAGGTGAGATGTGGTCGTGTCTGAAAAGTTAGGTGAGATGTTGTGGGCGTGTCTGAAAAGTTAGGTGACATGTTGTGGGCGGGTCTGAAAAGTTAGGCGAAATGTTGTGGGCATGTGTGAAAAGTTAGGCCACATGTTGTGGGCGTGTCTGGAAAGTTAGGCCACATGTGGGCATGTGTGAAAAGTTAGGCCACATGTTGTGGGCGTGTCTGGAAAGTTAGGCCACATGTGGGCATGTGTGAAAAGTTAGGCCACATGTGGGCGTGTCTGGAAAGTTAGGCCACATGTTGTGGGCGTGTCTGGAAAGTTAGGCCACATGTGGGCATGTGTGAAAAGTTAGGCCACATGTGGGCGTGTCTGGAAAGTTAGGCCACATGTTGTGGGCGTGTCTTAAAAGTTAGGCGACATATTGTGGGCGTGTCTGAAAAGTTAGGTGAGATGTTGTGGGCGTGTCTGAAAAGTTAGGCGACATGTTGTGGGCGTGTCTGGAAACTTAGGCGACATGTTGTGGGGGTGTCTGGAAACTTAGGCGACATGTTGTGGGCGTGTCTTAAAAGTTAGGCAACATGTTGTGGGCGTGTCTTAAAAGTTAGGTGAGATGTTGTGGGCGTGTCTTAAAAGTTAGGTGAGATGTTGTGGGCGTGTCTGAAAAGTTAAGCGAGATGTTGTGGGCGGGTCTGAAAAGTTAGGCGACATGTTGTGGGCGTGTCCGAAAAGTTAGGCGACACGTTGTGGGCGTGTCTGAAAAGTTAGGTGAAATTTTGTGGGCGTGTCCTAAAAGTTAGGTGATATGTTGTGGGCGGGTCTGAAAAGTTAGGCGACATGTTGTGGGCGTGTCTGAAAAGTTAGGCGACATGTTGTGGGCGTGTCCTAAAAGTTAGGCGACATGTTGTGGGCGGGTCTGAAAAGTTAGATGACATGTTGTGGGCGTGTCTGAAAAGTTAGGCCACTTGTTGTGGGCGTCTGGAAAGTTAGGCCACATGTTGTGGGCGTATCTTAAAAGTTAGGTGAGATGTTGTGGGCGTGTCTTAAAAGTTAGGTGAGATGTTGTGGGCGTGTCTTAAAAGTTAGGTGAGATGTTGTGGGCGTGTCTGAAAAGTTAGGTGAGATGTTGTGGGCGTGTCTGAAAAGTTAGGCGAAATGTTGTGGGCGTGTCTGACTGACTCGCTGTCCTGTGGTTGACGTGCAGCTGCGTCTGGACGAGGCTCAGGAGGCGGAGTGCCAGGCGCTGAGGCAGCAGCTGCAGCAGGAGATGGAGCTGCTCAACGCCTACCAGAGCAAGATCAAGATGCAGACAGAGGCGCAGCACGAGCGGGAGCAGCACAAGCTGGAGCAGAAGATGTCGCTGCGACGTGCACACCTGGAGCAGAAGGTGAGACGCTCAAAGTGGCACACCTCTACACTTTCCAGCATGACAGCAATACAATACTTCACACACATTTCAGTCTGGATTTATGCTTCATAACAATACTTCACACATTTTAATGTATATTTATAGTTCATAACAATATTTCACACATATTTTTGTGTATATTTATGCTTCATAACAATATTTCACAACTTTTTTTGTATATTTATGGTTCCTAACAATATTTCACACATATTTTAGTGTATATTTATGGGTCATAACAATATTTCACACATATGAAATATTACATAAATACATTGAGTGTATTTATTTTTCCTAACAATATTCACACATTTAATGTATATTTATGCTTCATAACATTATTCACACATTTAATATATATGTATACTTTATAACAATATTTCACCAATATTTAAGTGTATATTCACGGCACAAAACAATATTTCACATGTTTGAGTGTGTGTTTATGCTTCAAAACAATATTTCACACGTTTGTGTGTATTTATGACTCATAACAATGTCACTTGTTTGAGTGTATATTTATGCTTCAAAACAATATTTCACACATTTTAATGTATATTTATGCTTCATAACTATATTCACACATATTTTAGTGTATATGTATGGCTCATAACTATATTCACACATTTGAGTGTATATTTATGCTTCATAACAATATTTCACACATATTTGAGTGTATATTTATGCTTCATAACAATATTTCACACATGTTTTTGTATATTTATGGTTCATAACAATATTTCACATTTTTTGGTATATTTATGGTTCTTAACAGTATTTCAAACATTTTAATGTATATTTATGGTCATAACAATATTTCACACATATTTTAATTAATATTTATGGCACATAACAATATTTCACACATTTGAGTGTATATTTATGCTTCATAACAATGTCACACGTTTGAGTGTATATTTATGCTTCAAAACACTATTTCACACATTTTAATGTGCATTTATGGTGTATACCAATATTTCACATATTTGCTGTATGTTTATGGTTCTTAACAATATTTCAATCATTTTAATGCGTATTTGTGGCTCATAACTATATTCACACATATTTTAGTGTATATTTATGCTTCATAACAATTTCACACATGTTAGTCTATATTTATGTTTCATAACAATATGTTACACATATTTGAGTGTGTATTTATAGTTCATAACAATATTTCACACATTTTTGAGTGTTTATGGTTTTTAACTATATGTCACAAATGTTAATGTATATTTACAGTTCATGGCAATATTTCACACATTTTAATGTATATTTATGCTTCATAACAATATTTCACATATTTTAATGTATATTTCAATATTTCACACATTTTAATGTATGTTTATGTTTCATAACAATGTCACATGTTTGAGTGTATATTTATGCTTCAAAACAACATTTCACACATTTTAATGTATATTTATGGCTCATAACTGTATTCACACATAATGTATATTTACAGTTCATAAAAATATTTCGCACATATTTGAGTGTATATTTATGCTTCATAACAATATTTCACACATTGTAATGTATAATTATGCTTCATAAAAATATTTCACACTTTTTTGTGTATATTTATAGTTCATAACAATATTTCACACATATTTTAGTGTACATTTATGCTTCATAGCAATATTTCACACATTTTAGTGTATATTTATGGCTCATAACAATATTTTACACATATTTGAGTGTATATTTATGCTTCATAACAATATTTCACACATATTTTAATGTATATTTATGCTTCATAACAATATTTCACACATATTTGAGTGTGGATTTATAGCTCATAACAATGTTTCACACATATTTGAGTGTAGTGGCATGGTTCATAAATAGATGGATAGAACTTTATTCATTCCTTCAGGAAAATTAAATGTCCCCGATGTAAGTTGGCAGTGTGCACCTTTATCCGGGTTTGCGCCAAATTGACTTACTGTAGGACAAAGGCAGGACTGGTGTAAACGCGGCGCCCTCAGGTGGTCAGCCATGACGTCATGGCGTCTTCACCAGTTGGCCAGAATGAGCACACAATAAAACAAACAAACCAACAAGCCAAGAAGACACACAAAAAAAGAGGCCTTGTTGCTCCGGTGGTCATTTGGGCCGTCACGTGACCAGGTTAGACGAAGTGATGACGTCATCGCCACCGTCTGGCAGACTGCACTCCGACAACAAAGACGGCACACTTTGCTTTTTTGCTCTCCTGCTGGACTCTGTCTTCCTCTGCTGGCCACCTATGGCACTGTCATGACGTCATCTACTGCACTCTGTCTCCCTCTGCTGGCCACCTCTGGCACTGTCGTGACGTCATCTACTGCACTCTGTCTCCCTCTGCTGGCCACGTCTGGCACTGTCATGACGTCATCTACTGCACTCTGTCTCCCTCTGCTGGCCACCTCTGACACTGTCATGACGTCATCTACTGCTAGAGGCTCTATTGTCCTCAGTTTATGTCGTGTGTGTCTGTGTGTGTGTGTGTGTGTGTGTGTGCGCGTGTGTGTATGCGTGCGTGTGTGTGTATGTGCGTGCATGTGCGTGTGGGTGTGTGCATGCGCGTGTGGGTGTGTGTGCGTGTGTGTCTGTGCACGCGTGTGTGTCTGCATGCGCGTGTGTGTCTGCATGCGCGTGTGTGTGTGTGCGTGCATGTGACAGAAAAAGCTCATTTAGTATGCTAACATGCATTGATTGATTGATTGATACTTTTATTAGTAGATTGCACAGTACAGTACATATTCCGTACAATTGACCACTAAATGGTAACACCCGAATAAGTTTTTCAACTTGTTTAAGTCGGGGTCCACGTTAATCAATTCATGGTACAAATATATACTATCAACATAATACAGTCATCACACAAGTTAATCATCATAGTATGTACATTGAATTATTTACATTATTTACAATCCGGGGGGTGGGTGGGGAGCTTTGGTTGATATCAGAACTTCAGTCATCAACAATTGCATCAACAGAGAAATGTGGACATTGAAACAGTGTAGGTCTTACAGTAGGATATGTACAGCCAGCAGAGAACATAGTGAGTTCAGATAGCATAAGAACAATTATATACATTAGAAGTACATTTGAGTTGTTTATAATCCGGGGAGATGGGATTTGAATGGAGGAGGGTATTAGTAAAGTGTTGAAGTTGCCTGGAGGTGTTGTTTTAGAGCGGTTTTGAAGGAATATAGAGATGCACTTACTTTTATACCTGTTGGGAGTGCATTCCACATTGATGTGGCATAGAAAGAGAATGAGTTAAGACCTTTGTTAGATCGAAATCTGGGTTTAACGTGGTTTGTGGAGCTCCCCCTGGTGTTGTGGTTATGGCGGTCATTTACGTTAAGGAAAGAGTTTGACATGTACTTGGGTATCAGGGAGGTGTAGCGGATTTTATAGACTAGGCTCAGTGCAAGTTGTTTTACTCTGTCCTCCACCCTGAGCCAGCCCACTTTGGAGAAGTGGGTTGGATTGAGGTGTGATCTGGGGTGGAGGTCTAAAAGTAACCGGATTAGCTTATTCTGGGATGTTTGGAGTCTAGATTTGAGGGTTTTGGAGGTGCTGGGGTACCAGGAGGTGCAAGCGCAATCAAAGAAGGGTTGAATGAGAGTTCCCGCTAGAATCCTCAAGGTGTTTTTGTTGACAAGAGAGGAGATTCTGTAGAAGAATCTCGTTCTTTGGTTGACCTTTTTGATCACCTTGGTTGCCATTTTATCACAGGAAAGATTAGCCTCTAGAATGGAACCTAGGTAGGTGATCTCATCCTTCCTGGTGATAACAATGTCACCCACTTTTATAGTGAAGTCACTGACCTTCTTAAGTTTGATATGGGACCCAAATAGGATGGATTCCGTTTTACCTAAGTGTATGGATAGCTTGTTGTCAGCGAGCCAGGTGCAAATATTGAGGAGTTCAGCACTGAGGATTTGTTCCACCTGTGACTTGTCCTTGCCGGATACCAGCAGGGCCGAGTCATCCGCAAACAGGAACAATTCACAGTGGCATGCTGATGGCATGTCATTCACGTATATTAGAAACAGTAAAGGTCCTAGTATACTCCCCTGAGGGACTCCACAGCTTACTGAGAGGGGAGGGGACATGGTGCCGTTCACCTCTACCACCTGTTTCCTCCCCTCCAAGTAAGATTGCATCCAGCTTGATGAGGTTTCGTCGAATCCGATTGCTCGGAGCTTATCCAACAGTATAGCATGGTTAACGGTGTCAAAGGCCTTCTGAATGTCCAGCATGACCATGCCGCAGTATTTGCCGGCGTCCACCTCATGTTTGATGTGGTCGGTCAGATAGAGAACGCTACATGTCATTTAATGTAGGCCACATTATTTGGTACACTTAAGTAAGCGCTTAAAAATAAGATTTTTTTGGGGTGTGTGGGGTTGTTGTTGTTGTTGCTGCCACAGCTGGCCCACATTGCTCTGTGTTACACTTGTAACTACTAGTAAGGATAAGAAACCTGGCGCGTTAACAACAATGACCTTCGTACTTTGCTTTTGTCACGCAGTGTCACTTCTTTTTACACTTGTAAAGCCCACACATTCACAACAATAATAGACATACGTATTACACCTTCATCTTACATCTTTATATGTCCTCTTGTTTGTAGCTGATAGCTTCTTTCTACACTTTAATGACGGCTTTAGTGGTTAGCTTTTTGTTACACTTTTATTATGCTTTAGTGATAAGCTTCTTTTTACACTAATGACGGATTTTGTGGTTAGCTTCTTTTTACACTTTTATTATGCTCTAGTGGTAAGCTTCTTTTTACACTTTAATGACGGCTTTAGTGGTTAGCATTTTTACACTTCTATTATGCTTTGTTGGTTAGCTTCTTTTTACACTTTTATGACGCTTTAGTGGTTAGCCTCTTTTTACACTTTTATTATGCTTTAGTGGTAAGGTTCTTTTCACACTAATGATGGATTTAGTGGTCAGCTTCTTTTTACACTTTAATGACGGCTTTAGTGGTTAGCCTCTTTTTACGCTTTAATGACGGCTTTTGTGGTTAGCTTCTTTTTACACTTTTATTATGCTTTAGTGGTAAGCTTCTTAATACACTTTAATGACGGCTTTAGTGGTTAGCTTTTTTTTACACTCCTATTATGCTTTGTTGGTTAGCTTCTTTATACACTTTCATGACGGCTTTAGTGGTTAGCCTCTTTTTACACTTTTATTATGCTTTAGTGGTTAGCTTCTTTTTACACTTTAATGACGGCTTTTGTGGTTAGCTTCTTGTTACACTTTTATTCTCTAGTGGTAAGCTTCTTTTTACATTAATAACGGATTTAGTCGTTAGCTTCTTTTTACACTTTAATGACGGCTTTAGTGGTTAGCTTCTTTTTACACTTTAATGACTGTTAAATATTGATTTAGTGGTTAGCTTATTTTTACACTTTTATGAGAGCAAATTGTTTTAGCTTCTTTTTACACTTTTATGACAGCCAATTATTGTTTAGCGGTTAGTCTTTTTACACTTTTGTGATGCCTTATCGCTTTACAGGTTAGCTTCTTGTTACACTTTTATGACGGCTTTAGTGGTTAGCCTCTTTTTACACTTTTATTATGCTTTAGTGGTTAGCTTCTTTTTACACTTTAATGACGGCTTTTGTGGTTAGCTTCTTGTTATACTTTTATGCTCTAGTGGTAAGCTTCTTTTTACATTAATGACGGATTTAGTCGTTAGCTTCTTTTTACACTTTAATGACGGCTTTAGTGGTTAGCTTCTTTTTACACTTTAATGACTGTTAATTATTGATTTAGTGGTTAGCTTATTTTTACACTTTCATGAGAGCAAATTGTTTTAGCTTCTTTTTACACTTTTATGACAGCCAATTATTGTTTAGCGGTTAGTCTTTTTACACTTTTGTGATGCCTTATCGCTTTACAGGTTAGCTTCTTGTTACACTTTTATGACAGCTAATGTACTGTTTTTGCAGTTAGCTTCTTTTTACACTTTTATAACGGTGAATAGTTGTTTTAGTGGGTTGCTCCTTTTTACACTTTTATGACAGCTAATTATTGTTTTAGTGGTTAGCTTCTGTTTACACTTTCATGACAGCTTTAACCCTTTGATGCATAACATATTCACACCCCTTTTAATGCACAACATGGGTCAAAAATGACATGCATCAATTTCCCATGTTATTTCATGCTGCCTGAGTGTCTCTTTGCTGTATCTTTTGAAATCAATGTATTTTATATTTTAATAATTCAAGTATTCTTTAAAAATCTTGTTTTTGATTACCACAAATCATTATTTATATTTTTCTTACCATACCTTATGTACAAAAGTATTTCTTGTAAAACTACATCAAGTTTACACTTATGGGTCAAATATGACCCGCATTAATTTCCCATGTTATTTCATGCTGCCTGAGTGTTTCTTTGCTGTATCTTTTGAAATCAATATATTTTATAATTTAATAATTCAATTATTCTTTAAAAATCTTGTTTTTGATTGCCACAAATCATTATTTATATTTTTCCTACCATACTTTATGAACAAAAGTATTTTTTGTAATACTACAAGTTTACACACATGGGTCAAAAATGGATGAAGGCATATTACAATAACATTTTACTTCAAATACCTATTTTAGATGTGATTCGGGCCAAACAATCATACATTTATTATTTGAAACCTGGTTATTTGTCATTTTGGCAAACATCTGGCAGTAACAAAAATAAACTTGTGAATTAGACCAACGTAAAATAAAATTGTCAATTCAGTTCTTATGATTATTTTATTCTTTATTAGTTAGTTGTCCAAAGACATGCACCTGGGGATAGGTTGATTGGCAACACTAAATGGTCCCTAGTGTGTGAATGTGAGTGTGAATGTTGTCTGTCTATCTGTGTTGGCCCTGCGATGAGATGGCAACTTGTCCATGGTGTACACCGCCTTCCGCCCGATTGTAGCTGAGATAGGCGCCAACGCCCCTCGCGACCCTAAAAGGGAATAAGCTGTAGAAAATGAATGGATAGTTAGTTATCAGATTCCTCACATGTAGCACACATTACCACTGTGCGTTTGTGCTCATTGCACACAGGCTTCTTGCACTGCGAACACCAGCTGACTTTTCTGTCTTTGGCAGATGAGCAGATTGCACACCTCTTCGCCACACCCTTCTGTCTTATCTCCTCTTCTGGTTGGGTCGTGACTATGGTTTGTTTTTCTATCCCGCATCTTCCCATTGCCTCTATGATACGCTTTTGGAGTGTGTGTGTGCCCTCCATGCAGCTTTTCATATGTGGCATGACCAACTCTTTGCCCAGCTCCTTGATGAATGCATTGGTGACACCACCCATGTAACCAGGGTGTTCTGTAGTGAAGTTGGTGTAAGCATTGAGGGTGGCAATATCCAGCATATTGTACCAGAGCATCATAGGCCACCTCTGTGTTCTCCGCTTGCATGTGTAGGTGCCAACCATCTGATCTGTTGTAGTACAGTATCACTTCTGGTTTCTTCTTCTGACTGTCATCCACTGCTTTGTCATCAGGCATTGTGCTCAGAAGGACAACAGCCTTTCCTTTCTTCTGCATATAGCTCACCATGGTCATGATGCCATTGAATCTGAATTCTGAGCTATGAATCATCCATGATTTGCATGGCTTCATGATAGGTGGCATGTCTGGTTTGCTCTGGCGAAGAGTCCCAACAATAGTCAGGTTCTTCTCGAGGAGTTGCTCAGCCTGAGGGACACTGGGAAATAAGTTGTCCATTGTGATGTTGCGACCTAACCCTAACCCTAAGTTATGATTTTAGCTGAACAAAAACATGATATTTACTGAAAATATGTGATAGTAAACGATATAAATACATTTATTTGAAATATATAGCGAAGCAACGCTCAGGCTAACATGAAACAACATAGAAAATAGATGTGGGTCATTTTTGACCCATGTTGTGCATTGGAAGGGTAGTAATACAAAAATCATTTTTATTCAAAAAGTATGAAGAGAAAGATTAAAATAACAATGTTTAATGACCAAAAACAAGTTAATTGAGGAATACCTGGAATACTGAAAGATTACATTCAATTATTGCAAAGAAACAGATAATACAAACTCGGTTGGGTCACATTTGACCCATGTTATATATCAAAGGGTTAATGGTTAGCTTCTTTTTACACTTTTATGATGACTTCAGTGGTTAGTTTCTTTTTACACTTTTATGACGACTTCAGTGGTTAGCTTCTTTTTACACTTTTATGACACTTTAATGGTTAACTTTTTTTACACTTTGACGCTTTAGTGGTTAGCTTCTTTTTACACTTTTATGACGACTTCAGTGGTTAGCTTCTTTTTTATACTTTTATGACGGCTTTAGTGGTTAGCTTCTTTTTACACTAATGATGGCCTTAGTGTTTAGCTTCTTTTTACACTTTAATGACGCTTCAGTGGTTAGTTTCTTTTTACACTTTAATGACGGCTTTAGTGGTTAGCTTCTTTTTGCACTTTTATGACAGCTAATTATTGATTTAGTGGTTAGCTTATTTTTACACTTTTATGACAGAAAATTGTTGTTTCAGCTTCTTTTACACTTTTATGACAGCCAATTATTGTTAAGTGGTTAGTCTTTTTACACTTTTATGATGCCTAATTGTTTTACAGGTTAGCTTCTTTTTACACTTTTATGACAGCTAATTATTGTATTGTTTTTTGCAGTTAGTTTCTTTTTACACTTTTATGAAGGTGAGTTATTGTTTTAGTGGTTTGCTTCTTTTTACACTTTTATGACAGCTAATTATTGTTTAAGTGGTTAGCTTCTGTTTACACTTATGACAGCTAATTGCTTTAGCGGTTAGCTTCTTTTTACACTTTTATGACAGCTTTAGTGGTTAGCTTCTTTTTACACTTTTATGACAGCTACTTATTGTTTAAAGGCCTACTGAAATGAGATTTTCTTATTCAAACGGGGATAGCAGGTCCATTCTGTGTCATACTTGATCATTTCGCGATATTGCCATATTTTTGCTGAAAGGATTTAGTAAAGAAGATCCACAATAAAGTTTGCAACTGTCTGTGTTAAGAGAAAAGCCCTGCCTCTACCGGAAGTCGAAGACGATGACGTCACATGTTGATGGCTCCTCACATATTCACATTGTTTTTAATGGGAGCCTCCAACAAACAGTGCTATTCAGACCGAGAAAACGACAATTTCCCCATTAATTTGAGCGAGGATGAAAGATTCCTGTTTAAGTATACTCATAGTGACGGACTATTAAAAAAAAAAATCGCCATTGCATTGGGAAGGATTACGATGTTTTTAGAGACATTTACTAGGATAATTCTGGGAAATCCCTTATCTTTATATTGTGTTGCTAGTGTTTTAGTGAGTTTAACAGTACCTGATAGTCGGAAGGGTGTCCACACGGGTGTGTTGACGCGCAGTGTCTCAGGGGAGGACGGCCCAAGCTCAGCTTTTCTCCAGTAAGAAGCGACGTTTTAACCACAAATTTCTCACCGAAACCTGCCGGTTGACATTTGGTCGTGTTTCATGTTCGCTTGACCGCGCTCTGATCCATAGTAAATTTTCACCCCCGGGAATTTTAAAAAAGGAATCACCGTGTGTTTGTGTGGCTAAAGGCTAAAGCTTCCCAACTCCATCTTTCTACTGTGACTTCTCCAATATTAATTGAACACATTGCAAAAGATTCAGCAACACAGATCTCCAAAATACTGTGTAATTATGTGATTAAATAAATAATACATAAATAAATTGGGTTGTACTTGTATAGCGCTTTTCTACCTTCAAGGTACTCAAAGCGCTTTGACACTACTTCCACATTTACCCATTCACACACACATTCACACACTGATGGAGGGAGCTGCCATGCAAGGCGCTAACCAGCACCCATCAGGAGCAAGGGTGAAGTGTCTTGCTCAAGGACACAATGGACGTGACGAGGTTGGTACTAGGTGGGGATTGAACCAGGGACCCTCGGAATGCGCACGGCCACTCTTCCACTGCGCCACGCCGCCCCAATATTAAGATTAAAGCAGACGACTTTTAGCTGTGTGTGTGTGTGTGTAGCGCTCATACTTCCTAAAAAACTGTGACGTCTTGCGTTCACGTCATCATTACACGATGTTTCGAAGACGAAACTCCCGGGAAATTTAAAATTGCAATTTAGTAAACTAAAAAAGCCGTATTGGCATGTGTTGCAATGTTAATATTTCATCATTGATCCTCTCTGGGACGGGGGACGGGGGGTATTAGGATGACAGGGGATGCAAAACATTAACAGTGCAATACGTTTTCATAACATGGTCACTACTGCCTACTTTGTCTTGTTATATTCTTATTTTACTGTTATATTGTTATTCCCATTGTTTTTATTCTTTTTGTAATATTTCTCTATTGTGTTTCCTTTTAAACCCCCATTATTTACTTTTTACTTTTTTCTTTAAATTGATCTCAACTCTGTACACTGCTGCTGGAATTTTAGTTTTCCTGAAGGAACTCTCCTGAAGGAATCAATAAAGTACTATCTATCTATCTATATAAACTATCAGACTGCGTGGTCGGTAGTAGTGGGTTTCAGTAGGCCTTTAAGTGGTTAGTTTCTGTTTACACTTATGACAGCTAATGATTGTTTTAGTGGTTAGCTTCTTTTTACACTTTTATGACAACTAATTATTGCATTGATATTAGCAGTCAGCTTCTTTTTACACTTTTATGACAGCAAATTATTGTTTGGTTCTTAACTGTTTCCTTCTTTTTGCACTTTTTATGACAGCTTGGACTTGGATTCTTTGATAGTGTTTGATTCTGTCTGACCTTTTTATGACGGATTACAATGTTGTTGTTTTTAGCTGTTAGCTTATGTATACACTCGCTATGAATTTAATTTTTAGCCGTTGGTTTCTTTTTATGCTTAGAAAATGCTTAAGAATGTAAAAGTCACACATTGGGGTTCACGACGGCCACAGTTAGACCCTGGAACAGACAATTTCTACTTCTGTTATTCCCCCAGTGAAGATGAATAATAATTTTGAGGGAAACAGCACCCTCTGCTGGACATGTCCTGCCCCTGTCCCTGTCACTAGTTGTTTCTGATGTCTTGTATTGCAAAAAGTGTAAAAAGCGACGGTGCTGACGTTGCAGATCGAAGAGGAGCTGGTTTCCCTTCAGAAGGAGCGCACCGACCGCATCAAACACCTGCTGGAGCGACAGGAGCGCGAGATCGACGCCTTCGACATGGAGAGTTTGCGGCTGGGCTTTGGCAACCTGGCCGCCCTGGACTTCGCCAAAGACGACTACAGATGAGAGGTCAAAGGCCACCCCGAGCGTGAGAGCACCCTCTAGTGGGCCGACAGGAAGTGACCTCACCCCCCGTCCCTCATCCAGGGACCACCTCCTCTTGTGGTGTATCCTGACAGGCCGTGGTGACAGGAGGCGGGGCCGAGCAGGGTCACTTCCTGTTTACTTTTTACGACCAATGAGACACCTTGGTGTACATAAGAGATGTAATGTGATTACTGGCCGCCAATGTGAATATGAATAATAATAATAATGATGGAGTTGTCGCACAAAAAGGGCTTCATGTGAGGGAAGGGGCGGGGCTTTGTAAGGAAGGATTTATTGAGAGCTTTTATGTATTTTCATATTCTATTTTAAATCTCACGCCAAATTTCTCTTTATTGTCCCCTCTGCTAAAAGTGACTCCATCATCACTTTTTTAAACACTCTTCTTACGATGATGATGACGTCATTGCATGCACTTTAATCACCCCCCTACCCCCCGTTTAAGAGAAAAGCATGGCTGTGTTTAAAAGCTTTTAATTATATTTGTAAATAAAGTGCTGATGACACAAAGATGCTGCGTCCTCAATTTCCACTTTTCACCTTTTGAGAGCTGTTTTCTTAATATTCAGTCTCAATGCAATATTTTCCAAAAGTTAAATACATTACATAAAAGTAATTAAACTGTTTGAATTTAATTATATTTTGTATTTGTAAGATTTTTATTCCATCAGGATTTAACCGTACAATTAATTCTATGAATTTTATGTTTTAATCATGTACAATTGTACAGATTGCACACAATTCTATAAATATTTTGTATTTATTTCACTTAGCTATGTTCCTGAAATATCCATCCAACCATCCATCTTCTTCCGCTTATCCGATGTCGGGTCGTGGGGGCAGCAGCCTAAGCATTTTTATTGGGGACCGAGTGTTCCTTTGGAACAGAGGACCCTATTGTATTTCTAAGGTTTTATTATTATTATTCTTTATTATTATTATTATACCGCCGCCGCCTCTTTGAGCTGTAATTTGACCCCCTTAACATGCTTCAAAGCTCACCAAATTTGACACACACATCAGGACTGGCGAAAATTGCCATCTTATAAAAAAACAATCCCCAAAACTCAAAATTGCGCTCTAGCGCCCCCTAGGAAAAAACACTGACAAAACTGCTTGTAACTTCCCTCAGGAATGTCGTAGAGACATGAAACAATAATCTCAATGTAGATCTGACTTAGACCTAGATTTCGGACACTTACATCCTTCAACAAAAATCAACATGAAGTTGGCAAAAACCCCTTCAAATCAAAAGTTTCCTAAAAAATTCCATTTTTGCCTCTTTGAGCTGTAATTTGACCCCCTTAAAATGCTTCAAAACTCACCAAACTGGACACACACATCAGGACTGGCGAAAATTGCGATCTAATAAAAATAAATAAAAAATCCAAAACTCAAAATTGTGCTCTAGAGCCCCCTAGAAATTAAACAGACAAAACTGCTCTCGGGAAGAAAACACAGACACAACTGCTTGTAACTTCCGGTAGGAATGTTGTAGAGACATGAAAACCTGTATGTAGGTCTCACTTAGACCTACATTTCATTAATTGACATCCTTCAGCAAAAATCAACAGGAAATTGGCAATTACCCCTTCAAAACAAAAGTTTTTTAAAAACCCGTCAAACCATCTCCTCTGAGCGCGTTTGTTGTTTCGGCTTCAAACTCGCACAGGAGAGAGATGGAACCCTTCTGATTAAAATTTGTGCAAAGAGTTTTTCTAACTGCTCCGGTTTTGATTTTACGAGCCTTCAAAGAACGGCTGTGCTACGCTGATGCTGCTGCGTTGCTGCCGTCTCAAGATGGCCGCTTAAAAGCAGGAAGCACTAGCGTGACCACACAATGCAGAGACGGTAGGTACTGTGCGGGTAAAGATATGTTGACTTGGTGAAAGAAGGAGGCCCCAGTTTGACACCAGGATACAGAGAAGGTTGGTAAGGTGCAAATAAAGATATGTTGAATGGGTGATTGCAGGAAACACCAGCAAAAGTCGGTCCCGTCCATCGCTGCTTGCAGCTTTGATTTTTATTATTTTCCCTTTATTATTCCTGAAATAATATACTTCGAATAGGTTAGGTCTTTATTGTCATTGCCCTAGTACAACAAAACTTTTAATTGAATTGAATGGATCTTTCTGTGTGGAGTTTGCATGTTCTCCCCATGACTGCGTGGGTTCCCTCCGGGTACTCCGGCTTCCTCCCACCTCCAAAGACATGCACCAGGGGATAGGCCCCTCCCACCTCCAAAGACATGCACCTGGGTGTAGGCCCCTCCCACCTCCAAAGACATGCACCTGGGGATAGGTTGATTGGCAACAATGGTCCCTAATGTGTGAATGTTATCTGTGTTGGCCCTGTGATGAGATAGCGACTTGTCCAGGGTGTACATCGCCTTCTGCCCGAATGCAGCTGAGATAGGCTGCAGATAACCCCGAACTGGACAAGCGGTAGGAAATGGATAGATGGATGGCATTCACCCTTGAACGTCACATGGTGTAAGGTCAGTGTGCTACCGCCAGAGGTCACTATTCTAAAACAACTGATAATTTGAAATGTTTTTACAAAGATACCAACATATTTTTCCTGCAAATCTCCATAAAAGACCAATTAAATCACTTAAAAATCTTTTAGAAAACAATACAAAATGTCCCCCTGTGTATGTTTTAGTTTAATAATGTAGGAAATAGTGGTATGGCGTTTGATGCTTTATAGTTTGACTGTAGTTACTCGCTGCTACCGCTTGAGGTCGCTATTGCAACATTAGCAGATTGTAAAAAAATAAAACATTAAAATTATACAGGAGTCACCAACCTTTTTGAAACCAAGAGCTACTTCTTGGGTACTGATTAATGCGAAGGGCTACCAGTTTGATACACACTTAAATAAATTGCCAGAAATAGCCAATTTGCTCAATTTACCTTTAATAAATAAATCTATATTTATATATATTTAAAAATGGGTATTTCTGTCTGTCATTCCGTTGTACATCTTTTCCTTTTACGGAAGGTTTTTTGTAGAGAATAAATGATGAAAAAACACTTAATTGAACGGTTCAAAAGAGGAGAAAACAGGAAAAAAATTTAAATCAAATTTTGAAACATAGTTTATCTTCAATTTCGAGTTTTTAAAATTCAAATTGCAACCGAAAAAAATAAGACAAAAACTAGCTAATTCGAATCTTTTTGAAAAAATTTAAAGAAGAATTTATGGATCATCAGTCATTTTTCCTGGTTAAGATTAATTTTAGAATTTTGATGACATTAAAATATGTTAAAATACACTTTAAAATTAGATTTAAATTTGATTCTACAGTATTTCTAGATTTGCCAGAATATATATTTTTAATCATATTTCACAAATATTCTTTGTAGAAAAAGCAGAAGATAAAATGAAGAATTCAATTAAAATGTATTTATTATTATTTACAATAAAAAAATACATTTACTTGAACAAGAAATGGAATGAATTTAAAAGGGATATGTGTTTAAAAATCCCAAAATAATATTTAAGATTGTATTTTGCTCTAAAATTGTCTTTCTGTAAGTTATAAGAAGCAAAGTAAAAAAATGAATTTATTTAAACAAGTGAAGACCAAGTCTTTAAAATATTTTCTTGGATTTTCAAATTCTATTTGAGTTTTGTCTCTCTTGCTATAAATGCTGCTATTTTTAGAACAGGCCAGCGGGCTACTCATCTGGTCCTTACGGGCTACCTGGTGCGTGTTGGTGACCCTTGCATTACAATAATACCTTTAGATTTTTCCCTAAATATTGTCTAAATATACTTTTTTTTTTTTTTTTAACTTCACATTCATTTTGCTATGATTCATTTTAAAATACAACCTCCAAAAAGGCACGAAACAAGCAGATAAGAGTTTCAGGTCGATTTATTGTGCAGTTAAAATTTCACTTGTCAGAACAGTCAGTGGCACTTTCAAAACAAAAGCATTATTAGGGTTGTGGTGTTAGTGCAAAATATGTTCTCCAAGACGGGGAAAAGTACCACTTTTTTTCTTTTTTTCTGTTTACTTTCCGGCGAGCTGTTGGTAGAGTTTGGGCACGTAGTCGTCCCACTCGGCCTGGTAGCAGGTACCCGCCACGGGGGCGCCCAGCTGGTACTTCTTCCTGAAGCTCTGGATCTTAAACTTGCCGCGCCCGTCGCCCGAGCGGTTGGTAAGGACCGTCTCGCTGCAGGCCAGCTGGCCCGCCTGCTCATAGACCAGCCACACGTACCGGTGCAGACCTGCAGGAAGGAGGGGAGAGGTTTGGGGTGTGACTGATTTGTCCTCCTTATTCGGAGTCGTGTCTCACCCGTGTCCTGAGGAGGACCGGAGCCCACGTAGTCGGACATGACGCGACCGGACGACACGTCGTTCCCCTTCATGTTGACCACCAGGAAGTGATGCCACTCCCTGGTAGATTCATCACAACAAACCAAAATGAGAGGACAATCTTTTAAAGGCCTACTGAAACCCACTACTATCGACCACGCAGTTTGATAGTTTATATATCAATTATGAAATATTAACATTGCAACACATGCCAATACGGCCTTTTTCGTTTACTAAATTGCAATTTTAAATTTCCCGCTATGTGTCCTGTTGAAAACGTCACGGTATGATGACATGTGCGCGTGATGTCACAGATTGAAGCGGACATTGTGTTCCAGCCCGATCCCAGCTATAAGTAGTCTGCTTTAATCGCGTAATTACACAGTATTCTGGACATCTGTGTCGCTGAATCTTTTGCGATTTGTTCAACTAATAAATGGAGACGTCAAAGAAGAAAGATGTAGGTGGGAAGCGGTGTATTGCAGCTGCCTTTAGCAACACAAACACAGCAGGTGTTTCATTGTTTACATTTCAGAAAGATGACGGTGAAACTTTACTATGGAACAGAGCAGTCAAGCGAACATGGTTCCCTACCACATGTCAACCGGCAGGTTTCAGTGAGAAAATGGTGGTAATAAGTCGGCTCTTACCGTAGACATGAGCAGAGAGCTTGCGTCGTTCCTCCAGCAGCTGCGGACTCTCTTGCCTCCTCCCACCGGCCGCCCCCGAACGTGGGATGCTTCCACTGAGGAGGGGAAAAAAAGCTCGGCCCGGCCTGACTGGCTGCCTTCGCTTCGCCTCGTCGAGAAACATGGCTTCCCTTAAAGACACTGCCGGTCACCACACCCGTGGCCACACCCCTCCGACTTTCAGGTACGACTATATAATATCACTAAAACACTAGTAACACAATAAGCAGATAAGGGATTTTCCAGAATTATCCTAGTAAATGTGTCTAATAACATCTGAATCGCTCCCACTGCCCTTGCCTTTTTTTTTCTTTTTTCCTAGTCCTTCACTGTCACTATCCTCATCCACGAATCTTTCATCCTCGCTCAAATGAATGGGGAAATCGTCGCTTACTCGGTCCGAATCGCTCTCGCTGCTGGTGGCCATGATTGTAAACAATGTGAGGATGTGAGGAGCTCCACAACCAGTGACGTCACGCGCACATCGTCTGCTACTTCTGGTACAGGCAAAGCTTTTTTATTAGCGACCAAAAGTTGCAAACTTTATCATCGATGTTCTCTACTAAATCCTTTCAGCAAAAATATGGCAATATCGCGAAATGATCAAGTATGACAAATAGAATGGACCTGCTATCCCCATTTAAATAAGAAAATCTCATTTCAGTAGACCTTGAAGAAAAAAAAATTTCCACTGGTTAATAACTTACCTGAATTTGGCGTTTTTCCTACTGGGGGCATCAGGGTCGGTCAGGGCCAAAGTGTAAAGCTTACTGGGGTCACATCCCTCCCACGTAATGCACGTGGGCTGGTTCTGCACCTGTGGGCAGGTAACAAAACACCTGTCACTCCCAGTCACGTCCACTGGGCTGCTGTTAATTACGAGCAATGTCGCCCTATGGTGGCAAAAAGCAGCATTGCACACTAACCTAACTACCGTATTTCCTTGAATTGCCGCAGGAGGGGAATTGTGAATTGTCATCATTTTCAAAATGGAGGAGGCTGATTTCAATACCGGTAATTTGAAATCGCATAAAGGGAAGAAGATTAAGAGCTATTCAGTAGGATTTAAGGTCCAAGATATTGAATACCGGTATGCTAAAAAAAACAGTAAGCAGCTATATTTTATTAATATACCTGTGGAGAGGTGGAGCCGACGGTCCGACAAACAGGAAGGGCACGCTGGAGATGGCGGCGAGCGAGCGGAAAGGAGGAGCGGAAGAGCGACCTGGACTGAGGTTTTATTGAAAAATAAACAAAGTCAAACTGCTCAAGCCATGTCCTTCCTTGGTGGTACTGGGAACTCCCAAGACGACGGCTTGAGACCGTCACAATACCGTAGCTGCGTCTGTCAAATATGAGTCATTAAAAGACTCCCGCCTCCTGGTGGTAGAGGGCGCTAGTGATCCTTCTTGCGACTACTCGGCTGCAGAAGAAGTGACAATGAGTGACGTGATATGTGCTGGGACGGATATGACGGACCTTTAAGGATGCAAAACTCCTATGTTGCTATGTAAACAACCGGGCTGAAATAAAGCATGTTCCAGTCCTAAATACCCAGTGTATTGTTTATATAATAACACTTCCTGGTGGCAGCAGTGGGATAAAGAGATCACCCACGGAGCAGAACGGGAGGGGGAGTTGTCCGAGGGTAATGATGTCGTTGCCCACACTTAAGAAGCCGAGCTAGCTGATAGCAGCAATCTGATAGCAGTTTTCTAAACTGGACTTTCAATCGAAGCAGGAGGTAATAAAGGAAAATCTCCATCGAGACAGAGAGACTTTTATAACTGATGAAAGATAAGGAAGACTTCTATAAACAAGTTATCGAGGCTTTTGATCAGAAGGAGCTACGCATAGACTTAATTTAAAAGTAAAGGTAAGACCATAATATCGTTTTTTTTAATTAAGTGTGCTTTTCTTGATGTCCTTGCAGCACACTCAAATTTTTACTGCATGCCTGTGGTAAGTGCCGGAGTGGGAAGAGGTTTTAAAAATAATTAGCGCCCTGGCGGCAATTCAAGGAAATACGGTAGTTTAGAAACGGTTAACAGCGAGCAAGACTTATACTTACAAAACTTTAATAATTTGTAATTTAAATGTCAGCCCTTTCGTGCATTAAACGCATTATTTTCTCCAAAATATCCACAAAAAGGAGTAGATTTCAAATAAACGTATGCTAACATTAGCATACCTGCGTCGGAGTGAGCACTTTGCCCAGCTCGTCGATTTCCACAGAGCCGTATTTAATAGTCAGAGGCCCGGCGGGCTTCTCCTCCACCTCCTGGAGGGCCAGCGGGCCGGTCCACTGGTTTAAATCCACGGGCATGTTGGCTTGGAAGGGTTGGCTAAAGTAAAGTTGCTCGCACTTTATCTAACCGCAGCAGTCTTTTTGAAGGCGGTGCGTTCAAGTACACACAAAAAACTACGGGAAGGCAAAGACTATACGATGACATTAAACATCCGCAACAAAAATATATATTTATGACACTTTATACCCTTTAAAATACATCAAGTTATTTTTGACACATTTGTCTCCTTAAACTGGCATAACACTACTTATTTACTCTCGCCAAAAGAGTACTCGGACTCCCCTCTAACGCCACACGCCGGCAATGGCAGAAGGCGACCACAAGAGGTCCTCAGTGTTCATAATAGAATAGATTAGATTAGATAGTACTTTATTTATTCCGTCAGGAGAGTTCCTTCAGGAAAATTACATATTTCAGCACAATCCCATTCAAGATCAGACAAACATTAAAGGGAGACAGAACAGGTTCGCTGACGGGTCTGCCGGCTTCCAGCGCCCCTTACAAAAAAGATGAGATACGGGTAAACAAGGGGGGGGAATAGAAGATTAAAATAAAATAAAAAAAATCGGTCTTAGCCTGGGCCCTGGAGAGGGGGTCCAGACTGAGGCCAAGGGAAAAAAACAACAACTCATAGCCATAGTACACATCCCTCTTACATGTGTGTAAGAGGGAAACATCAAACATCAAAGAACACATAGGACATTAAAGACATTAAAGCAGCAGATACAACCAGACACTTCTACATACAGCTATGAATAAAAAGTAAAAGAAACATGGGTTGTACTTGTATAGCGCTTTTCTACCTTCAAGGTACTCAAAGCGCGTTGACACTACTTCCACATTTACCCATTCACACACTGATGGAGGGAGCTGCCATGCAAGGCGCCAACCAGCACCCATCAGGAGCAAGGGTGAAGTGTCTTGCTCAGGACACAACGGACGTGACGTGGTGGAAAAAAAAGTACTAATCAAATAGTTCAGTGGTTCTCAACCTTTTTTCAGTGATGTACCCCCTGTGAAAATTTTTATTAATTCAAGTACCCCCTAATCAGAGCAAAGCATTTTTGGTTGAAAAAAGAGATAAAGAAGTAAAATACAGCACTATGTCATCAGTTTCTGATTTTTTAAATTGTATAACAGTGCAAAATATTGCTCATTTGTAGTGGTCTTTCTTGAACTATTTGGAAAAAAAGATATGAAAATAACAAAAACTTGTTGAAAAATAAACAAGTGATTCAATTATGAATAAAGATTTCAACACATAGAAGTAATCATCAACTTAAAGTGCCCTCTTTGGGGATTGTAATAGAGATCCATCTGGATTCATGAACTTCATTCTAAACATCCATCCATCCATTTTCTACCGCTTATTCCCTTTTGGGGTCGCGGGGGGCGCTGGCGCCTATCTCAGCTACAATCGGGCGGAAGGCGGGGTACACCCTGGACAAGTCGCCACCTCATCGCAGGGCCAACACAGATAGACAACATTCACACTCACATTCACACACTGGGGCCAATTTAGTGTTGCCAATCAACCTATCCCCAGGTGCATGTCTTTGGAGGTGGGAGGAAGCCGGAGTACCCGGAGGGAACCCACGCATTCACGGGGAGAACATGCAAACTCCACACAGAAAGATCCCGAGCCTGAATATGAACCCAGGACTGCAGGACCTTTGTATTGTGAGGCAGACGCACTAACCCCTCTAAACATTTCTTCACAAAAAAAGAAATCTTTAACATCAATATTTATGGAACATGTCCACAAAAATCTAGCTGTCAACACTGAATATTGGATTGTTTAATTTCTTTTCACATTACATTCATATTTTGTTGAAGTATTATTCAATGAATATATTTATAAGGGATTTTTGAATTGTTGCTATTTTGAGAATATTTTTGAAAAATCTCACGTACCCCTGGGGATACCTTCAAGTACCCCCATTTGAGAACCACTGAAAAAGTATACACGAATTATCTTAAGTTAAATATTTCTTACATATTTTTCATATTCTATACAATATATGTGTAAGTATATATTGTTGCCGGTGTATAAGGTATGCCCAAGATGATATACAAAGCTGTGGTTAATGCGTCTATTATAAAAGCTTTTTGTAATGTAACTTAAGTTAGTTTTTTTTGCGTTTGAATTGTGGAAACTATTTTTTTCCCATTAAATTGGTAGACAATTTGAATTGATAACATTTTTAAGCAATATAAATCCAGAGAAGGACATTTCAGGGTAAAAAAAAATATATATATATACATATACATATATATATATATATATATATATATATATATATATATATATATATATATAGTTATATATATATATATATATATATATATATATATAAAGTGACTTCAAACTTAACTCCTAATTGGCTTAATTGTGTCTTTATATTTCCTCTAAAGGCCTTAGTGGCCACATACGTGGACAACACCTTCTAGCCCTTATTTCCAAAATTGTGTACAATACCATGAATTGATTAACGTCGACCCCGACTTAAACAAGTTGAAAAACTTATTTAGGTGTTACCATTTAGTGGTCAATTGTACAGAATATGTAGTGTACTGTGAAATTTACTAATGAAAGCCTCAATCAATCAATACTGAATTGGGGTCTTATGGCTGCTTATGTGGACACTTATACTGCCATCTGGTGGTGTCAGAAGAGTATAACATACGATGGAATTTGGGGGAAAAAAGTGTAAAAATAAGAATTAGCATGTCACTAAACATGAAGTACACGTTTGTGTACCTTTGGACTAAGTACATCATATCAAAAGATGATTCTTAGTTTTTATTCTAATTAGGTTCCAATAAGCCCAAATAGCAAAGAGAGAGAGAGAAAAAAAGCATGTAAATAAACAGCTTGGGCCTTATGAGGTTTTAATTTAGCGGACTTGAGGTTTGAAGAAACTAATATTTCTGCACTGATTTTTTTTTTTTGCATACATGTTCAATTAATTAAACTGTCAACAAAATAAATGTCCACAAAATTCAAACACAAACATTTAAAGACATAGTCACCTCCATACAAAGCACAGAGCAAACTAAACGGAGCCAAAGTGTTATGTGGCATTTTATTTACATTTATTTATTATAACACATTTTTTCAAAGGTATTTAATTAAACCCATTTTTTTTACTTTAATTTGTGTGTATCGACATAAGATATTTTTTTGTTTTCCTACATTTTTATAATGAAATGTATCCTGGTTATAACTATGATCACATGATGAAATAACTGTATGGGATATTGAAAAAATACAGTAAAAGGTATCGGTCCTAAACATTTGATTTTATATATTTTTATTTTAAATATGCAAAAGAAAAAGAGCAACCCTGATCCATACAGCCTTAACAGCTATGATAACAAAACGAAAACAAAGAAGAATTAAAAACGGGAAAAAATAAACAAAATGAGCAATAGACTTTCCTTTTTTAACATATTTGAAAAGAAGTGAGAAGAAGTTTACACTTATCTAATCCCACCCCTTTTCTTTAAATCATAAATTATTCTGAGCTAGAACTACCTGTTCACTCAATGTACCAACTTAATGAACTTGTACATACATACATTATATGTATATATATATATATATATATATATATATATATATATATATATATATATATATATATATATATATATATATATATATATATATATACACACACACACACACGCACACACACACACACACACCACACTCGGACCTTGCGGCGAGAATGAGCACGTTCAGTGGAAGGCTCAGACTCCCTAAATGTAACACGGAACGACACAGGAGGTCCTTCATACCGACAGCCATCAGACTGTATAATGCATATGTTCCTTCTTGACTGCACTTAAATGTAGAATATATTTATACTATTCATATATTATATATATAATATATGTTATATATTATTTATTTTTATTCTTGTGAATTGTGAGTGAACTGTGGTGCTGAATTTCCCCCAGGGATCAATAAAGTACTTTCTATTCTATTCTAATATATATATATATATATATATATATATATATATATATATATATATATATATATATATATATATATATATATAAATAATATACACACACACATGAGAGATATATATACCATTTATGTATATCCATAAATTATATATATATTTAATTTGTTTATGCATAAATGATATATATGTATATATATATATATAATATATATATATATTTATATATATACATACACACAAATATATATTTATATCATTTATGTATTTATGTTTGTATATATATATATATATATATATATATATATATATACATATATATGTATAAGAGATTGGATTTTAAATTGGATTTTAACCTATATAAATGTATATATGTATATGTATGTGTGTGTATATATATATATATATATATATATATATATATATATATATATATATAATTTATGTATATAAAAGCTCAGCAAGTTTGTCATAGATAGATAGATAGATCCAGGACACGTTAAATGATAAATAATAAATGGGTTGTACTTGTATAGCGCTTTTCTACCTTCAAGGTACTCAAAGCGCTTTGACACTACTTCCACATTTACCCATTCACACACACATTCACACACTGATGGAGGGAGCTGCCATGCAAGGTGCTAACCAGCACCCATCAGGAGCAAGGGTGAAGTGTCTTGCTCAGGACACAACGGACATGACGAGGTTGGTACTAGGTGGGGATTGAACCAGGGACGCTCGGGTTGCGCACAGCCACTCTCCCACTGCGCCACGCCGTCCACGTTGGGAAGACTATGTCTCCAGGCTGGCCTGGGAACATCTCGGGATTCCCCAGGAAGAGCTGGACGAAGTGGCTGGGGAGAGGGAAGTCTGGGCTTCTTTGCTTAGGCTGCTGCCCCCGCAACCCAACCTCGGATAAGTGGAAGAAGATGGATGGATAAATATAATACATGCACACTACACACTTACATAGCCACACCATTACCACTAGTGATCATGGGAATGGCATCACACCCCAATGGGCAGGCCCACACTCTCCGGTCACACAAAAAAATCAATATGAAAGCCCTTATTCATCTCTGTACATCTCTTTTTGATTGATTGATTGAGACTTTTATGAGTAGATTTTACAGTACAGTACATATTCCGTACAATTGACCTCTAAATGGTAACACCCGGATAAGTTTTTCCACTTGTTTAAGTCGGGGTCTACGTTAATCAATTCATGGTAAATAAATCTGGAATACCATGAGCCTATATGTCTGTTTGGACTGCTTTATGTTTGGACATGGTAGAGCAGGGGTCACCAACCTTTTTGAAACCAAGAGCTACTTCTTGGGTACTGATTAATGCGAAGAACTACCAGTTTGTTACACACTTAAATACATTGCCAGAAATAGCCAATTTGCTCAATTTACCTTTAAGAAATAGTTAAAAAAAAAAAAAATATATATATCCAATCAATCAATCAATCAATGTTTACTTATATAGCCCTAAATCACTAGTGTCTCAAAGGGCTGCACAAACCACTACGACATCCTCGGTAGGCCCACATAAGGGCAAGGAAAACTCACACCCAGTGGGACGTCGGTGACAATGATGACTATGAGAACCTTGGAGAGGAGGAAAGCAATGGATGTCGAGCGGGTCTAACATGATACTGTGAAAATTCAATCCATAATGGATCCAACACAGTCGCAAGAGTCCAGAAAAATTTAGGATCGTTTTTATTACGGTGGATGACATTTGAGTAATATTTAGCTTTAGCTAAGGTAAGCATGCGTTTATAAGTTATTAAACCATCACTCCATGCTTGATGGTGCACCTCAAGTTTAGTCGTGCGCCATTTGCGTTCCAGCTTTCTACATAATAATTTCTGAGCTCTAGTTTCTTCTGTAAACCACGGGGGACGCTTTTTTGGAGCCTTTTTTAACTTTAGCGGTGCTATGTTATCAATGGTTTCGCGCAGGGCGTGGTTAAAGTTGTTAGTGAGGTTATCAATAGAGCCCACATACTTTGGGAATGGTGCCATTACCGAGGGCAGTAGGTCAGCAAGAGTTGTCGTTGTGGCCGTATTAATGTTGCGGCTGCTATAGCAGTTATTATTATTATTAATTTGACGAACATGCGTCTGAACCTCAAATTTTATAAGGTAATGATCGGACAATACTTTAGTATACGGGAGTATCGTAACTTTGGAAACGGTGATACCCCTGACAAGCACTAGGTCTATCGTATTACCGTTGCGATGCGTGGGTTCATTTATTATTTGTGTGAGACCACAGCTATCACTTATAGTCTGGAGCGCTACGCACGGTGGGTCCGATGGGGTATTCATATGGATATTAAAGTCCCCCATTATGATTATATTATCGGCATGTGTCACTATATCAGCAACGAACTCTGAGAATTCATTGATAAAGTCCGAATAGGGCCCTGGGGGGCGGTAGATAACATATATGAAAAAAACACTTAATTTAACGGTTTAAAGGACGAGAAAACAGGGAAAAAAATGAAAATTAAATTTTGAAACATATTTTATCTTCAATTTCGACTCTTTAAAATTCAAAATTCAACCGAAAAAAATAAGAGAAAAACTAGCTAATTCGAATCTTTTTGAAAAAAAAAAAAAAAAAAATTTATGGAACATCATTAGTAATTTTTCCTGATTAAGATTAATTGTAATGTTTTAAATAGTTTAAAATCCAATCTGCATTTTATTCATAATACATAACAAATTGGACCAAGCTATATTTCTAACAAAGACAAATCATTATTTCTTCTAGATTTTCCAGAACAAAAATTTTAAAATAAATTAAAAATACTTTGAAATAAGATTTAAATTTGATTCTAAAGATTTTCTAGATTTGCCAGAATATTTTTTTGGAATTTTAATCATAATTAGTTTGAAGAAATATTTCACAAATATTCTTCATCGAAAAAACAGAAGCTAAAATGAAGAATTAATATAAAAATTTATTTATTATTCTTTACAATAAAAAAAAAAAAATTTACTTGAACATTGATTTAAATTGTCAGGAAAGAAGAGGAAGGAATTTAAAAGGTAAAAAGGTATATGTGTTTAAAAATCCTAAAATCATTTTTAAGGTTGTATTTTTTCCCTAAAATTGTCTTTCTGAAAGTTATAAGAAGCAAAGTAAAAAAAATAATTAATTTATTTAAACAAGTGAAGACCAAGTCTTTAAAATATTTTCTTAGATGTTCTAATTCTATTTGAGTTTTGTCTCTCTTATACTTAAAAATGTCGAGCAAAGCGAGACCAGCTTGCTAGTAAATAAATACAATTTAAAAAATAGAGGCAGCTCACTGGTAAGTGCTGCTATTTGAGCTATTTATAGAACAGGCAAGCGGGTGAATCATCTGGTCCTTACGGGCTACCTGGTGCCCGCGGGCACCGCGTTGGTGACCCCTGTTGTAGAGCAGTATATTGTACCTTGGCAGCCACCGTATTTGTTATTGTGTACTGCGCATGCGCAAGCCGGTTCTTATCTACATAGATCAGGGGTGTCCAAAGTGCGGCCCGGGGGCCATTTGTGGCCCGCAGCTAATGTTTTCAAAATTAATAGTATTGCAAAATTAAAAATAAAAACATTTTAAAAAAGTGGAATGAGGTGAAATCTAATGAGAAAAAGTGGCAATGTTGACACAAAGCTGCCTTGCAGGCAGGTTTTTTTTTTCCTTTTGTCTTTATTTTCTTTTTTTTCCATTGCTCAAAAAAATCTGTTATGATGAAATATTACTTAAAAAATATCACTTTAAAATGTTTTCTGTGGAAAAAATATTGCATATGTTGTGTGTTTGCCATATAAAAACATCAAAGTTTTGACTAAAGAGCATAAAACAAACAAAATAATAGTTCAAACTTAAAATCAACAGATATATCGGAAGTTGATCTTGAAATTTAAGTGTTTAAAGAAAAAAAAAATGCATCACTTTATGAGTGGGGAACCTTTCGGATCTCAAATATGTTTAGTAGG
Source organism: Nerophis ophidion (assembly GCF_033978795.1). Taxonomy (NCBI): domain Eukaryota; kingdom Metazoa; phylum Chordata; class Actinopteri; order Syngnathiformes; family Syngnathidae; genus Nerophis; species Nerophis ophidion. The sequence goes on from NC_084611.1 coordinate 41,044,052, forward strand.
ATTTTATTTAACTTCCATCCATTTTCTACCGCTTATTATAACTTCCACTGTGATTACTCAAAAATATTAAATAATTAAAATCAATGGTGTCCTACAATTTTGATCTTTGAGGGCTTTAATTGCTAAATAAATGAACTCTCCTGAAGGAATCAATAAAGTACTATCTATCTATCTAAATACCGCATATTTAAGTTTTACTACATAAAACAAAGTTGTCTTTGACAGAAAAGGCATAAAACCTTATTTGTTTTACTTTATATCAACCTCAAGTTGATATAGAGATTTACTGTAAGTGTTAAATAAAAAATAATAGTAATAATCTGACTTATTTTCAAAATTTTAGTGACTGAGACCCTCTGTGCTCCCTAGGAGGCATAAGGATTAAAAAAAAAAAATCCATACATTTTATGGTTTGGAAATGAAAAATATCAAAATTGCCCCCGAATGCTTTAATTCTTCCGTGTGCGGCCCTCTGTGGAAAAAGTTTGGACACCCCTGTTCTATGACTAAGCATTTTGAACTTTAAATTCCCCATCACGTGGTATTGGCTTGATAAGAACAGCGGCGCCTGCGCCTTTAAGAAGGTGCGTTCAGGGTGTGTCGGTGGTTCAAAGATTCTTGTTCAATTTGCCCTGGCAAACGAAGAAAAAAAAAAGAAAAGCCGCGGCGTCTTTTTATTTTATTTTTTTAGCAGCAAAAGAGGCTGGGGCCAGTGAAGGTAACATGAACGCCGTGGCGCGGTGTCAGGTGGACTGGGTGGGACGCCACACGTAAACTGGTCGGACTGGTCGGGCTGGGACACTTTTCTCCTTAAAGGGCATGAAGCCGCGCGGAGACTGGTGAGGATGACGACGACTGTCCGGCTGCTCGGCTTGTTTGTGTGCGCGACAGGTGAGTCGGCGGTGACGTCACCGAGCTCACGTCATGTCGTGATCTATTCGAAGTGACGCCGGACCTTTGTTTTTTAGTCGCGGTTCGGGCCGACGAGCCTCCTTCGACGACGTCTGTCACCGCCTGGCTGCGCGACACCGCGCGACTTCCTTGTTACGCCGACGGTCACGTGACGCCGTCTCAGACCGCGTGGTGGAAGGACGGGCAAGAAGTGTCCGTGGGCGCCCTCGACAGTCCCGCCGCGGACGTCAGACCCCGCCTGGGCTTGCTGGAGGACGGCACTCTGGACTTCCGGTGGGTGCGCGAGGGGGACGAAGGGGACTACCTGTGCAGCGCCCAACTTCCGGGGAACGTCACGTGGCGCGCACGCGTCCTGCTGAAGGTGGCGAGTAAGTCGCTGAAATGTCCTTTTTATTAGACTGATGACGTCACAATAATAGGACAGATGACGTCACACTACATGTCTCTATGGAAGTACTTGCTACCCACCTGTTGGACACCACTGTTAAAGGCCTACTGAAATTAGATTTTCTCTTTTAAACGGGGATAGCAGGTCCATTCTATGTGTCAAAGTTGATCGTTTTGCGATATTGCCATATTTTTTCTGAAAGGATTTAGTAGAGAACATCCACGATAAAGTTCGCAACTGGAGAAATGCCCTGCCTCTACCGGAAGTCGCAGACGACGACGTCACATGTTGATGGCTCCTCATATATTCACATGGATTTTAATGGGAGCCTCCAACAAAAAACGCTATTCAGACCGAGAAAACGACAATTTCCCCATTAATTTGAGCGAGGATGAATGATTCGTGTTTGAGGATATTGATAGCGACGACTAAAAAAAAAAAAAGTTAAAAACAAAACAAAACGCGATTGCAATCGCTTTGCATTGAGACTGATACATATGTTTTTAGAGACATTTACTAGGATAATTCTGGGAAATCCCTTATCTCTCTATTGTGTTGCTAGTGTTTTAGTGAGTTTAACAGTACCTGATAGTCGGAAGTGTACGTCCACAGCCGGGTGTTGACGCGCAGTGTCTCAGGGAAGTCGGTGGCAGCTGTACGGGAGGCACAAGCTCAGCTGATATCCGGTAAGAGGCAACTTTTTAACCACAATTTTCTCACCGAAACCTGCTGGTTGACATTCGGTTGGGATCCATGTTCGCTGTGATCCATAGTAAAGTTTCACGTCTGTGAACTTTAAACAAGGAATCACCGTGTGTTTGTGTGGCTAAAGGCTAAAGCTTCCCAACTCCGTCTTTCTACTTTGACTTTTCCAATATTAATTGAACAAATTGCAAAAGATTCAGCAATACAGATCTCCAAAATACTGTGTAATTATGCCGTTAAAGCAGACGACTTTTAGCTGTGTGTGTGCGCAGCGCTCATATTCATAATAGCCTGTGACGTCACGCGTACACGTCGTCATTATGCGACGTTTTCAAGAAAAAAGTCCCGGGAAATTTAAAATTGCAATTTAGTAAACTAAAAAGGCCGTATTGGCATGTGTTGCAATGTTAATATTTCATCATTGATATAGAAACTATCAGACTGCGGGGTGGGTAGTAGTGGGTTTCAGTAGGCCTTGAAAGGTCTACTGAAATGAGATTTTCTTATTTAAACGGGGATAGCAGTTCCATTATATGTGTCATACTTGATCATTTCGCGATATTGCCATATTTTTGCTGAAAGGATTTAGTAGAGAACATCGACAATAAAGTTCGCAACTTTTGGTCGCTAATAAAAAAGCCTTGCCTGTACCGGAAGTAGCAGACAATGTGCGCGTGACGTCACGGGTTGTGGAGCTCCTCACATCTGAACATTGTTTACAATCATAGCCACCAGCAGCTAGAGCGATTCGGACCGAGAAAGCGACGATTTCCCCATTAATTTGAGCGAGGATGAAAGATTCGTGGATGAGGATAGTGAGAGTGAAGGACTAGAAGAAAAAAAAGACAAGGGCAGTGGGAGCGATTCAGATGTTATTAGACACATTTACTAGGATAATTCTGGAAAATCCCTTATCTGCTTATTGTGTTACTAGTGTTTTAGTGAGATTATATAGTCATACCTGAAAGTCGGAGGGGTGTGGTGACCGCCAGTGTCTCTGTGGGAAGTCACGGAGGAGCCAAGAAAGTCGCAGCTGCCTCTTTGACAGCTGCAGGAGGAACGACACAAGCTCCGCTCATGTTCACGGTAAGAGCCGACTTATTACCACAATTTTCTCACCCAAACCTGCCGGTTGACATGTGGTGGAGAACCATGTTCGCTTGACCGCTCCGTTCCATATTAAAGCTTCACAACAAACAAAGAAACACCGGCTGTGTTTGTGTTGCTAAAGGTGTCCGCAATACACCGCTTTCCACCAACATCTTTCTTCTTTGTAGTCTCCATTATTATTTGATCAATTTGCAAAAGATTCAGCAACACAGATGTCCAAAATACTGTGTAATTATGCGATAAAAACAGACTACTTTTAGCCGTAATCGGTGCTGGGAGAACATGTCCACTACCACCGGTGACGTCCGCGACGTTTTCAACAGGATACTTCGCGGGAAATTTAAAATTGCAATTTAGTAAACTAAAAAGGCCGTATTGGCATGTGTTGCAATGTTAATATTTCATCATTGATATATAAACTATCAGACTGCGTGGCCGGTAGTAGTGGGTTTCAGTAGGCCTTTAATTTACGTTATTATACTAAATACAATCAAGGATTTAAGTGTAAAATTTTTGCGGGAATAATATTATTATGTTTTATTTATTGTATTTCGCCACGATCAAAAGTTTACATACACTTGTAAAGACCATAATGTCATGGGTGTTTTGATTTTCGTATCATTTCTACAATGCTTATTCTTTTGTGATAAAACAGGGGTCACCAACGCGGTGCCCGCAGGCACCAGGTATCACCGTAAGGACCAGATGAGTTGCCTGCTGGCCTGTTCTAAAAATAGCTCAAATAGCAGCACTTACCAGTGAGCTGCCTCTATGTTTTACATTTTATTTATTTACTAACAAGCTGGTCTCGCTTTGCTCGACATTTTTAATTCTAAGAGAGACAAAACTCAAATAGAATTTGAAAATCCAAGAAAATATTTTGAAGAATTGGTCTTCACTTGTTTAAATACATTCATTTATTTTTTTACTTTGCTTCTTCTAACTTTCAGAAATACATTTTTAGAGAAAAAATACAACCTTTAAACATGATTTTATGATTTTTAAACACATATACCTTTTTACCTTTTAAATTCCTTCCTCTTCTTTCCTGACAATTTAAATCAATGTTCAAGTAAATTGATTTTTTTTATTGTAAAGAATAACAAATACATTTTAATTGAATTCTTCATTTTAGCCTCTGTTTTTTCGACAAAAAATTATTGTGAAATATTTCTTCAAACTCATTATGATTAAAATTAAAAAATATATATTCTGGCAAATCCAGAAAATCTGTAGAATCAAATTTAAATCTTATTTCAAAGTCTTCTGAATTTCTTTTAAAATTTTTGTTGTGGAAAATCTAGAAGAAATAATGATTTGTCTTTGTTAGAAATATAGCTTGGTCCAATTTGTTATATATTATAACAAAGTGCAGATTGTATTTTAACCTATTTAAAACATGTAATCAAAATTGTAAAATTAATGTTAATGAGGAAAAATTACTAATGATGTTCCATAAATTCTTAAAGTCGAAATTGGATTTTAACCTATTTAAAACATTTTGATTGATTGATACTTTTATTAGTAGATTGGACAGTACAGTACATATTCCGTACAATTGACCACTAAATGGTAACACCCGAATACGTTTTTCAACTTGTTTAAGTCAGGGTCCACATTAATCAATTCATGGTAAATCTTATCAATCATGTCATCAAAATTCTAAAATTAATCTTAATCAGGGAAAAATACTAATAATGTGCCATAAATTCTTTATTTAATTTTTTCAAAAAGATTTGAATTAGCTAGTTTTTCTCTTAATTTTTTTTCGGTTGATTTTTGAATTTTAAAGACTCGAAATTGAAGATAAAATATGTTTCAAAATAAAATATGTTTCAAAATAAAATGTTCATTTTTTTCGTGTTTTCTCTTCTTTTAAACCGTTCAATTATGTGTTTTTTTTCAGCATTTATTCTCCACAAAAAACCTTCCGTAAAAGGAAAAAAATGTACAACGGAATGACAGACAGAAATACCCATTTTTTTTTACATATACAGATTTATTTATTAAAGGTAAATTGAGCAAATTGGCTATTTCTGGCAATTTATTTAAGTGTGTATCAAACTGGTAACCCTTCGCATTAATCAGTACCCAAGAAGTAGCTCTTGGTTTTAAAAAGGTTGGTGACCCCTGTGATGGAGTGATTGCAGGGTCAACACGGTGATAAAGGGGTTAGTGTGTCTGCCTCACAATACGAAGGTCCTGGGTTCGATCCTGCGCTCGGGATCTTTCTGTGTGGAATTTGCATGTTCTCCCTGTGACTGCGTGGGTTCCCTCCGGGTACTCCGGCTTCCTCCCACCTCCAAAGACATGCATCTGGGGGTAGGCTGATGGGCAACACATTGGGGCGGTATAGCTCAGTTGGTAGAGCGGCCGTGTCAGCAACTTGAGAGTTCCAGGTTCCATCCCCGCTTCCGCCATCCTAGTCACTGCCGTTGTGTCCTTGGGCAAGACACTTTGCCCACCTGCTCCTAGTGCCACCCACACTGGTTTAAATGTAACTTAGATATTGGGTTTCACTATGTAAAGCGTTTTGTCACTAGAGAAAAGCGCTAAATAAATATAATTCACTTCACTAAATGGTCCTTAGTGTGTGAATGTGAGCGTGAATGTTGTCTGTCTATCTGTTGGCCCTGTGATGAGGTGGCAACTTGTCCAGGGTGTACATCGCCTTCCGTCCGATTTGTAGCTGAGATAGGCTCCAGCGACCCCAAATGGAATAAGCAACAGAAAGTGGATGGAGTGATCGGAGCACATACTTGTTGGTCACAAAAAACATTCATGAAGTTTGGTTCTTTTATGAATTTATTATGGCTCTTCTGAAAATGTGAGCAAATGTGCTGGGTCAAAAGTATACATACAGCAATGTTAATATTTGCCTACATGTCCCTTGGCAAGTTTCATTGCAATAAGGCGCTTTTGGTAGCCATCCACAAGCTTCTGCTTGAATTTTTGACCACTCCTCTTCACAAAATTGGTGCAGTTCAGCTAAATGAGTTAGTTTTCTGACATGGACTTGTTTCTTCAGCATTGTCCACACGTTTAAGTCGGGACTTAGGTAAGGGCATTCTAAAACCTTCATTCTAGCCTGATTTATCAATCAATGTTTACTTATATAGTCCTAAATCACAAGTGTCTCAAAGGGCTGCACAAGCCACAACGACATCCTCGGCTCAGATCCCCCATCAGGGCAAGAAAAAACTAAACCCAATGGGATGACAATAAGAAACCTTGGAGGGGACCGCTGATGTGGGGACCCCCTACCCCTGGGCGTCAAGTGGATCTAGCATAATATCGTGAGAGTCTAGTCGAATTTAGCCATTCCTTTACGACTTCTGAAGTGTGTTTGGGGTCATTGTTCTGTTGAAACACTAAACTGCGCCCAAGACCCTACATTCGGGTTGATGATTTTAGCTTGTCCTGAAGAATTTGGAGGTTTTTCATTGTCCCATTTACTCTCTGTAAAGCACCAGTTCCATTGGCAGCAAAACAGGCCCAGAGCATAATACTACCACCACCATACTTGACGGCAGTCATGGTGATCCTGGGATTAAAGGCCTACTGAAACCCACTACAACCGACCACGCAGTCTGATAGTTTATATATCAATGATGAAATATTAACATTGCAACATATGCCAATACGGCCTTTTTAGTTTACTAAATTACAATTTAAAATTTCCCGCGGAGTTTCTTCTTGAAAACGTCACGGAATGATGACGTGTATGATGACGCGTGTTTGTGACGTCTCGGGTTGTAGCGGACATATTAGCCCAGCATCACACACGGCTAAAAGTCGTCTCTTTTCATCTCATAATTACACAGTAATTTGGATATGTGTGTTGCTGATTCTTTTGCAATTTGTTCTTTCTTCCTCGCTCAAATTAATGGGAAAATTGTCGCTTTCTCGGTCCGAATAGCTCTTGCTGCTGGTGGCTATGATTATAAACAATGTGAGGATGTTAGGAGCTCCACAACCCGTGACGTCACGCACACATTGTCTGCTACTTATGGTAAAGGCAAGGCTTTTTACTAGTGACCAGAAGTTGCGAACTGTATTGTGGATGTTCTCTACTAAATCCTTTCAGCAAAAAATATGGCAATATCACGAAATGATCAAGTATGACACATAGAATGGACCTGCTATCTCCGTTTAAATAAGAAAATCTCATTTCAGTAGGCCTTAAAAGGCCTCACCTTTTCTCCACCAAACATATTGCTGGGTATTGTGGCCAAACAGCTCAATTTTTGTTTCATCTGACATGATATGGACAAAGATAAGACCTTCTGGAGGAAAGTTCTGTGGTCAGATGAAACAAAAAGTGAGCTGTGTGGCCACAATATCCATGGCTACCAAATGCACCTTATTGCAGTGACACTTGTAAGCAAATATTAACATTGCTGTATGTATACTTTTGACCCAGCACATTTTCAGTAAACCCATAATAAATTAATAAAAGAAGCAAACTTCATGAATGTTTTTTGTGACCAATAAGTATGTGCTCCAATCACTTTATCACATAAAATAAGAGTTGTAGAAATTATTGGAAACTGCAGACAGCCATGACATTATGTTCCTTACAAGTGTATGTAAACTTTTGATCGTGACTGTATATACAATATATTCAAAAAATATATTTTTTTTAAATATACTGACATCACAAAAGAAAATGATGGCGTCTTCCTCCAGGCGGTCCAGCAAACCTGTCCGTGTCCATCAACCCCGCCACCGTCCTGTCCAACGGGACGCTGGTCACCTACCGCGGCTCCACCGTCTCCTTCCACTGCGTCGCCAATTCTTACCCGTCCCAGCAGCTGAATTGGAGCTTCAGAGGGGCGGCGGAGGACAACCACTTGTTGGCGTCAGCCCAGGCTCCCTGGCTGGACTTCAGGATGAAGGACGTGCAGCCCGCCGCTCAGGGGGTCTACAGCTGCTTGGCCAACAACACCGTCAGCCACCACGCTGCCAACAGGAGCGCCCAGCTGCTGGTTTACTGTAAGTAGAAGAACTTCTTTAGTGTTGAAAGCCAATTTTTGTTTGTGTATGTTTGTATGTGATCGCCATTATGGTTTTTTTAAAGGCCTATTGAAATGAGATTTTCTCACTTAAATGGGGATAGCAGGTCCATTCTATGTGTCATACTTAATCATGTCGGGATATTGCCATATTTTTGCTGAAAGGATTTAGTAGAGAACATCGACGATAAAGTTTGCAACTTTTGGTCGCTAATAAAAAAGCCTTGCCTGTACCGGAAGTAGCAGACGATATGCGCGTGACGTCACGGGTTGTGGAGCTCCTCACATCTGAACATTGTTTACAATCATGGCCACCAGCAGCAAGAGTGATTCGGACCGAGAAAGCGACGATTTCCCCATTAATTTGAGTGAGGGTGGAAGATTCGGGGATGAGAAAAGTGAGAGTGAAGGACTAGAAAGAAAAAAAAAAGACCAGAGGGCTGTGGGAGCGATTCAGATGTTATTAGACAAATTTAGTAGGATAATTCTGTAAAATCCCTTATCTGCTTATTGTGTTACTTGTGTTTTAGTGAGATTATATGGTCGTACCTGTACAACCTGAAGGTCGGCCCCGCACCTTTCTTCAGCACCAGTCGAGGGGGGGTGGCGGTGCCCATTTCTGCTCTTTGCAAGGGACCCTCTTTGAAACACGATCTTTCGAAATGATCGCTGCATAATACGCTGTACTTTGTGTGTGTGGTCCAATCCAACCGTTCTGTTCCATAGTAAAGCTTCACCGTCATCTTTTGGGAATGTAAACAATGAAACACCGGCTGTGTTTGTGTTGCTAAAGTCGGCCGCAATACACCGCTTCCCACCTACAGCTTTCTTCTTTGACGTCTCCATTATTCACTGAACAAATTGCAAAAGATTCAGCAACACAGAAGCCCAAAATACTATGGAATTATGCGATGAAAAGAGATGACTTATAGCTGTGAACAGTGGTGGAACAAAATGTCCTCTACAATGCGTGACGTTACGTGCACGCGTCATCATACCGTGACGTTTAAGCATGATACTTCCGCGCGAAATTTAAAATTGCAATTTAGTAAACTAAACCGGCCGTATCAACATGTGTTGCAATGTTAAGATTTCATCATTGATATATAAACTATCAGACTCCGTGGTTGGTAGTAGTGGGTTCCAGTAGGCCTTTAACATCTAACGCATATGCTGATTCCTATTGGCTGACGCAATGTTTATTTTTAACCCCCCGGCTGACAAGCTCGCAGCTAATTATGTGTCTCTATAAACAGTGTGGAGCCGCTCCCAAATGCTAATAATAATCACCTCCATTACGGAAATTAAAAACGGTATTTCTCTGTGTCTTAAGTAGCATTATCACTGGAAGAAGGGATAACAAACATGTCACACGCCGAGAGCCTTAAACAACACAGGAAATAAGAGTTGAGTAAAAGTTAGGAAGGGAAAATGAAGAAAATAAGCAGTTATTTACAGGACATTAAATGGTAAAATAATAAGAGTCTAGAGCAGGGATTCCTAAACTGTGGTACTCGTACCACTAGTGGTACGCGGTCTCCATCTAGTGGTACGCCAAAAAAACAACTTAATTGAAGTACATCGTTTCACATTCCTATATGCAAACACAGTGTTACTACTCAACGAAACGTCCACACTAAAATTTGTCGACAGGAGTCGTGACGTCACCACTCGTGTTTTTATGTCACGTTCTGACACAAACTGGTGAAAACATTTAAAGTGTGAGAACAGATCCTCCTCTTTTTGTTAAAAAACATGAATACCTTGCTCGTTTTGCAAAGCGGACCTTGGTTTTTATGGCAGTACAACGTAGCAGTAGGGCGGAAAAACAAGTTGCCTCCATATTGACGCTATTATAATTTTTGTCTGATTTATGACACCAAAAGACTTCCAAACTTTGCGAGTAAATAGATATGATCAAAATAGTATCAATCTCACAGATTCCCGAGCCATTTTTGGTTACGCGATCCGTAACGTAGCGTTTAGAAACCAAAGATCCTCCCCATCAACAACAATGCTAATCAAACAGACTTTGTGATAGCAGACAACGATTACGTTGGGAAAATCTTGATACAGAACCTTAGATTTTTGAGCCCGAACACAAAGAGGACGAGCAAAGGTTTTAAAAGCCGAGTGATGGATGCAGTTTATTTAAAACATTAGCATCAGCAGTAGAGAAGTCAGATAATGGCTTTTTTGCTGATATCCGATATTCCGATATTGTCCAACTCTTAATTACCGATTTTGGTATCAACCGATACCGATTTATACAGTCATGGAATCAACACATTATTATGCTTTATTTTGTTGTGATGCCCCGCTGGATGCATTAAACAATGTAACGATGTTTTCCAAAATAAATCAACTCAAGTTATGTAAAAAAATGCCTACATGGCACTGCCATATTTATTATTGTAGTCACAAAGTGCATTTTTTTTTAACATGCCTCAAAACAGCCGCTTTGAATTTTGGACATGCTCTCTCTGAGAGAGCATGAGGAGGTTGAGGAGGGCGGGGTTGAGGTGGGAGGGGGTAAGGGGTAGCGGGCGGTGTATATTGTAGCGTCCAGGAAGAGTTAGTGCTGCAAGGGGCTCTGGGTGTTTGTTCTGTTGTTTATGATGTGTTACGGTGCGGATGTTCTCCCGAAATGTGTTTGTCATTCTTGTTTGGTGTGGGTTCACAGTGTGGTGCATATTTGTAACAGTGTTAAAATTGTTTATACGGCCACCCTCAGTGTGACCTGTATGGCTGTTGACCAAGTATGCTTTGCATTCACTTGTGTGAGTGAAAAGCCGCACTGTAGATATTATGTGATTGGGCCGACAAGCAAAGGCAGTGCCTTTAAGTCATAAATTTTACTTTTTGAAAACGATACCAATAATTTTCGATATTACATTTTAAAGCATTTATCGGCTGGTAATGTCGGCAGTCCGATATTATTGGACATCTCTAATCAGAAGCATTGCTAGGTTCTAAAACATACAAACTCACCCTAATAAACCAGAATAAAACAAACACTTTGTGTACAATTTCCACTCTCGCTAAGATGCCGACTGACGGGACCGTCACATAATTCCGTTTGGATAAAAATTCAAAGGTTAAAAGCGTCTTATGTGGTCTATTTTACCATCTCGGGGGACGTCAAAGTTGACCAACCTGTCGGTCCATGGCACAGTTGTCTACTAGCAGGTGAGAGATGCATGAATTATAATCTACAATTTACTTTTAACAAGTTTAAGACGAAGCAGAAGCGTGTGTCAACAATAGAAGCGTAAGCTAGCATTAGCTCAATGCTATCAATGTGCCGCTAAAATAGTCCATCTGCGTAGGCACTTATAATAACAATATCACTCATATTTGGGTAATTTTCAGGTTATGATGTAAATGGGGTATTGTTGGCAGTTTCAGGGTATAATAGGACCCTCCATCTGTTGACTCAAGTATTACAAATTATTTACATTTTCAAATGCATAAAAAAAGCCTAGCATATGTCTTCTTGTCTTACATAAGGATTGTGAATAATAAACACCAAATCTCCTTCCAATTTTTGCACATTTCCAGTATGACTGATCTGATATGGTCAGAGTGCAGAAGCATTACTACGGTGACGTCAATCTCTGAAAATAGCCAAGGATATTTGGAGCGGATTATTCCAAATCGCCGACTGAATTTGTGGCATTTTGTGATATTTAAACAGTGTTTCGACATTCTTTGTGGATTGTAAATAACATTGGATATGGTTTAATAGATACAATGAAACACAAAAAAATCAGATAAAGTCAACTTGTTTTTCCACTCTACTGCTACTTTAAAGTGGAGGCATGATGTCGGACGTCTGAACCTCGGGTCGCAGTTTTAGCTCATACCTACCTAACATATGCGTGAGACGAAGTGTGAACAATATCTACAAACCCCGTTTCCATATGAGTTGGGAAATTGTGAACAAAATACAATGATTTGCAAATCATTTTCAACCCATATTCAGATGAATATGCTACAAAGACAACATATTTGATGTTCAAACTAATAAACTTTTGTTGTTGTTTTTTTGTAAAAAAATCATTAACTTTAGAATTTGATGCCAGCAACACGTGACAAAGAAGTTGGGAAAGGTGGCAACAAATACTGATAAAGTTGAGGAATGCTCATAAAACACTTATTTGGAACATCCCACGGGTGTGCAGGCTAATTGGGAACAGGTGGGTGCCATGATTGGGTATAAAAACAGCTTCCCAAAAAATGCTCAGTCTTTCACAAGAAAGGATGGGGCGAGGTACACCCCTTTGTTCACAACTGCGTGAGCAAATAGTCAAACAGTTTAAGAACGTTTCTCAAAGTGAAATTGCTAGAAATTTAGGGATTTCAACATCTACGGTCCATAATATCATCAAAAGGTTCAGAGAATCTGGAGGAATCATTCCATGTAAGCGGCATGGCCGGAAACCAACATTGAATTACCGTTACCTTCGATCTCTCAGGTGGCACTGTATTAAAAACCGACATCAATCTCTAGAGGATATCACCACATGGGCTCAGGAATACTTCAGAAAACCACTGTTACTAAATACAGTTGGTCGCTACATCTGTAAGTGCAAGTTAAAGCTCTACTATGCAAAGCAAAAGCCATTTATCAACAACATCCAGAAACGCTGTCGGCTTCTTTGGGCCCGAGATCATCTAAGATGGACTGATGGAAAGTGGAAAAGTGCTCTGTGGTCTGACGAGTCCACATTTCAAATTGTTTGTGGAAATATTCAACATCGTGTCATCCGAACCAAAGGGGAAGCAAACCTTCCAGACTGTTATGGACGCAAAGTTCAAAAGCCAGCATCTGTGATGGTATGGGGGTGCTTTACTGCCCAAGGGATGGGTAACTTACACATCTTTGAAGGCACCATTAATGCTGAAAGGTACATACAGGTTTTGGAACAACATGCTGCCATCCAAGCCCCGTCTTTTTCATGGACGCCCCTGCTTATTTCAGCAAGACAATGCCAAGCCACATTCAGCATGTGTTACAACAGCGTGGCTTCGTAAAAAAAGAGTGCGGGTACTTTCCTTGCCCGCCTGAAGTCCAGACCTGTCTCCCATCGAAAATGTGTGGCGCATTATGAAGCGTGAAATACGACAGCGGAGACCCCGGACTGTTGAACGACTGAAGCTCTACATAAAACAAGAATGAGAAAGAATTCCCCTTTCAAAGCTTCAACAATTAGTTTCCTCAGTTCCCAAACGTTTGTTGAGTGTTGTTGAAAGAAAAGGTGATGTAACACAGTGGTGAACATGCCCTTTCCCAACTACTTTGGCACGTGTTGCAGCCATGAAATTCTAAGTTAATTATTATTTGAAAAAAAAAATAAGAGTTTATGAGTTTGAACATCAAATATGTTGTCTTTGTAGTGCATTCAATTGAATATGGCTTGAAAAGGATTTGCAAATCATTTTATTCCGTTTATATATACATCTAACACAATTTCCCAACTCAAATGGAAATGGGATTTGTATCATTTTTAAGCCAAAGTCCGCAAGCTGAACTTTGTCTACATCAGTTCAAGTACTTTTTAAAGCAACGTCGATTTGCAATGCCATACAAACAAAAAGACACAATAACAAACGCGACCCACACAGACACTAACAAAAACAGACCTGGATATGATAAGATTAAACATACAATCAATTCCACACATTGAGTGTATTAGAGTGCTAAAACTGCCAAGAGTTAATCAAAAGTAAATTTACCAGTGTGCAGCTTTTTAAACATCACCATTTTTCTTTTCTTTTTGAGGAAGTTAGATTTGTCGCTTTGTTTGTTTTTACTGCTGCTATCTTAACTTTTTTATTTTATTTTTTTTTTTAATAAGGTTTGTTTTAGCACCTACCTTTTCTTTTAAATGGACATCATTTTATTTGTCATTTTAATTTATGTAACCGCTGAATGAACAGCACAGTTACAGTATAAATACATATTTATGAATTAATTTATTATTTTTGTTGTTTGTAAGCACGTCTAAAATAACTCAAGCTACATTTACAACTCAATGGAAAAAATTAGAGCCATTAAATATGTGTACGCTTATAATCTGACTAGTCGACTAATTAAGATAGTCGTTGGCAATCAGAATAATCGTTAGTTGCAACCCGACTGTTCAAATTGTGCACTGCAAGAAGTGAAATCTAAGTAAGATGAAATATCTCAATTAAGGGTGATATTTGCTTATTTTCTGTCTGCAAGATAATTCTTCTCACTAAGCAGATTTTATGTTAGTGTTTTACTTGTTTTAAGGGTTTTGGTCCTCAATGATCTCAGTAAGATATTACAGCTTGTTGCTGAGATTTGATGACCTATATTGATTAAAACATGCTTGAAACCAGAATATCAACTGTTGCAAAGCTGTGTCATCAACACTCACAAGTATAAAACTGCTTTTTTGAAGTAACAATTTCGTACTTCAACCATGAAAAAAAAAATCATGATGCCAAGCGCGTATCGTTATGTCAAGATAATGAATGGCACTAGTATTTACTTAATTTAAGAATATTTTTCAACATATTAAGCAAAACGGTTTAATTTTTTTTCTACCAAGAAAAGTGCACTTATTAGTGAGAATATACTTATTTTAAGTTATCTTTGGGTTCATTGAGGTTAGCTAATTTTACTTGTTTTGGAAAGTCTTGACAAGCCGGATTTTCTTGTTTTGCTTAGTTCAAACTAAATACCCCTAATTTTTGTTTAATTTTTTCTTGTTTTAGAACAGACTTTTTGCAGTGGAATGTTATAGTGGCAAAACATATGAAGTATATTTGCTTAAAAATAAAACACCGCCTTGTTTTTATTGAATATTTAGGCCTACTACGCTACTGTATTTTAATGTTGGTCATTATGGTGGTACTTGGAGAGAAACGTTTTTTTTTTTAGGTGGTACTTGGTAAAAAAAACATCTCTGTTTTAGAGAGAGGATCATATGAGAACAATTGCAGCCAGTATACTATCCATAAATTGGTGATGTGGAACCATGCTAAAATGATTAGGTAGATGTTATATATATATATATATATATATATATATATATATATATATATATATATATATATATATATATTAGGGCTGGGCAACGATTAAAAATTTTAAGCGAAGTTAATCGCACTATTTCTCTGATTAATCACGATTAACTGCATTATATACGCAAAGCCCAATAATGAATTCAAAAGTAGTGTGTAGTGCACCTTTATTGGAATATTCTCCCACACGAACAAAAGCGCCAAAACATTTGTTGTGCAAACACAATTTAAATCAGTCCTTGTTAAACAGTAGCAGTTAAATAGCATATTTTATGAAAATCAACTCAAAAAATGTAAATACAAACATTTAAGCTTATTACTACCACTGCCCGGGTATTTAAGTTATCCTGTTTGTTATGGAAAATAAATATAATCTACATACAAATCTCTGAGCCACAATCATAACATCTGAACAGGCAATTTCTGAGGTAACAGCAGAAACATTTTTTTTATCAGGGATTTTATGATTAAAAAACTTATATTATAGGTAGTGGGCTGTTTTAGGGAATTTTTGATCAAATTATCCGTAGTAGCAATATTAATAATGTTGTGTTTATTCTGCGTAGTGCATTTAAAATAATTATGACCATATCTAGGAATTGATATGATGGGAATTTTCCGATTGTTTGCTTGGTGCTTTGATAAACTGAACGCGTCATATACATGGTACTATATTGTGATGTTATGAGCTAGGGAATAAAAGAACTACCCTACCCAGCATGCAACAGGAGTGACGAGCATGCGCGGTAGCCCGGTATAGGTTGTGTCGCCATGACGGCATCTTGTATGTTGTGATATGCACGCTCTGAAAGCAAACGTTAAGAACTCAGCCAACACGCCTCGTCTGCATTATTGATAAATAGACAGACAACACATATACTCCGCTGCTTAACAGGCCGCTGGATGTAGCTGGCAAAGTATTCCCATGCTAGCTAGCCGGTCTAGCAAGCACGCGTCATTCAGTCCAAAACGGCCCGATTTATCCACATTCAGAATTGTCTGGCGGTCGTAAGTGATCCCGGAGTGGCCACGCTGTAAGCCAGCCATGAAATTTGCAGAATTGTCCGGTATTTTTGCCAAATGTTCCATCTTTACCAAGAGCCCCTCGACGCCGGGCGACGTCATCTTGTTAAGAAAAGGCGTTAACAAAATAAAAGCATGTAAACAACATACGCAAATGTGCGATAAAATAATTGTCGGCGTTAATAGATTGATGAGTTAACTCATAATTAACGCATTAAT
This sequence comes from Nerophis ophidion, assembly GCF_033978795.1. NCBI lineage: Eukaryota > Metazoa > Chordata > Actinopteri > Syngnathiformes > Syngnathidae > Nerophis > Nerophis ophidion. Next base: position 41,060,483 of record NC_084611.1, read on the forward strand.
TTGCCCACCCCTAATATATATATATATATATATATATGTATGTATATATATATATATATGTATGTATATATATATATATATATATATATATATATATATATATATATATATATATATATATATATATATATATATATATATATATATATATATATGTATGTATGTATGTATGTATGTATGCATATGTCTTGATTGGATTATCCAGAGAATAGTGCTCGATACCGCGGTAGAGCGCAATATGTAGGTGTCGGAAAAATCACAAGACTACTTCATCTCTACAGAACTGTTTCATGAGGGGTTCCCTCAATCATCAGGAGATTTTAATGGAAGCATTCACATACAATGGTTTATATAGGGCACAGAGTGGGTGGGTACAGGCAGGCGTAGGGTGTGGTGATTGGCTCTTGTGTTACCTAGGAGGTGTTTCCGTCTGTGGCGGCATGTTGAAATGATTTCACTGCGCTTGTTGAGGGATGATAGATCTGGATGATATATAATAAACAGTTTCTCTTTTAAGCATAGGTTGCATCTTTTATTACCACTGTTGTAAGGTGTGCTGGATGCAAGAATTTGCCATGTTATTGAATATTCAACATTATTGTCTTTGAGGTTCCAAATGTGTTTGCTGAGTTCTGTAGAATTCCGCAAAGTCTGGTTTCTAAAGGAGGCGTTGTGATTATTCCATCTTGTTTTGAACGCTCCTTCGGTTAATCCTACGTACGTGTCGGATGTGTTAATGTCCTTGTGTGTTACCTTTGCTTGGTAAACGACTGATGTCAGTAAGCACCCTCCGTTGAGAGGGCAATCAGGTTTCTTGCGACAGTTACCTTCCTTATTGGTTTCAGAGTCGTTTAGTCTGGGGGTGGGCAGTCCTTTTGCAATTGCTTTGTTGTGGTTTGAAATGATTTGTTGTATGTTATTCATACAGCTGTAGCTCAATTTAATGTTGTTCTTGTTGAATATTTTTCTTAGGGTGTTGCCTTTGGGGAAGTGTTTGTCGATCAGAGTGAGGAATTTGTGGCCGATATTGGTTGAGACGTTTTTGCTGAATGGCGAATTGTACCAGTTGATGTTGTTTCGTCTTCTGCTCTTTTTTGGTTGGTTTCCTGGCGTGGGTTCATAGGTGAGGGTGAAGTTGTATCCGCTTTCATCAAGTGCTTTCTGGTACGGGGGGATTGCTTGGTCGAATTCAGCTTTGGTAAATGACAGCATCGATAGCCTTTTATTAATTCCGGTAGGTATTCTTCTCGTGGTGGTGGGTGGGTGGTTGCTGTCATGGTGCACGTATAGGAGTGTTGTGTTGGGTTTCGTGAATGGTCGGTAGCTGTTTTTTCTCAGGTTGAAAGTGACGTCAAGGAAGTTGACGGTTTGCTTGTTGGCTTCAATCGTGATCCGTTGGCCGTTTTCTTTGAAGATTTGGCATATGCGCTTCTTGGTGTTCTCGCTGCTCCTTGGCGAGGCGCGGCACACTGCCAGTCCGTCATCACGGTAAATACCAAGGTTCAGGTTGAGGCTAGCAAGCTGGGAGATGAGGAAACTCCCAACGAGTTCACACGTTTCTGCTCCGTCAAAACTCCCCATAGTAACGACAAATGTTGAATTGTTCTTTTTTTGCCATGGTGTACTGTTGTGGATGAGTATGGAGTTCTTTGCGTGGATGATGATGTTTCTTTCGTTGCCTGTGATTGAGTCGTAGTCCGAGGCGAAGTTTAGTGCTTGGGTCAGTAGGTCTTGCGTGATGGAAGGGTAAAATTCTTCGATGTCGAAGGAGATAAAGTTGTGTTGTTGTTTGTCTTGGATGTTGTTAAACCATTTGATTGTATATATATATATATATATATATATATATATATATATATATATATATATATATATATATATATATATATATATAAAATGTATATGTGTGTGTATCTATATATATGTGTGTGTATATATATATATTTATATATATGTATGTATGCTTTTTGTTAAATGTAATAAATAAAATCAGGAAATATAATTTCCTTGGACATAGAAGAAAAAACTAAATATTTAGATGGGTAGATCAGTGGTTCTCAAATGGGGGTACGCGTACCCCTGGGTGTACTTGAAGGTATGCCAAGGGTACGTGATATTTTTTTTTAAATATTCTAAAAATAGCAATGGACATGTTCCATGAATATTGATGTTAAAGATTTCTTTTTTTGTGAAGAAATGTTTAGAATTAAGTTCATGAATCCAGATGGATCTCTATTACAATCCCCAAATAGGGAACTTTAAATTGATGATTACTTCTAGGTGTAGAAATCTTTATTCATAATTGAATCACTTGTTTATTTTTTAACAAGTTTTTAGTTATTTTTATATCTTTTTTTCCAAATAGTACACGAAAGACCACTAAAAATGAGCAATATTTTGCACTGTTATACAATTTAATAAATCAGAAACTGATGACATATGCTGTATTTTACTTTTATATCACTTTTTTTCAACCCAAAATGATTTGCTCTGATTAGGGGGTACTTGAATTAAAAAAATGTTCGGAAGGTTGAGAACCACTGGGGTAGATGGTAGTTTTTGCTCATTAGTTAGTGTACTATTGACTGTTTTGATCCAAAAACACCATTTTAATTGAATTCTAAATATGTTACTTATTTGTCATACTATATTTTAGGGATTCTCAAACTGTCGTACATGTACTACTAGTGGTACGCAGGCTCTATCTACTGGTCCGTCCAAAGAATCACTTGATTAAAGTACAGTGTTTTATTTTCCCATACTTTAACTGTGTATGTTACAATGGCCAGAAATATTAAACATACTTATTAAATAAAACCTCTGCATTTTTTTTTCAGGCCTATCATGGGCATATTTGGCGTGGGCTAAAAATTTGTAAATCGAAAATTTCGCATATAGAGGGGTTTGTAAATGGAGGTTCTACTGTAGTTAAATAAGGAACTAGTATGAATAATATCAATAGCATTCACCATAAATAAATTGGAAATAGTATTATATGCAACCGGTATTGATATCGGTCGACCTCACTCGTGGACGATCAATATAAAAATAGGCAGCATAAAGCCCAGTTCGGAACATCCTTAGTTGAAAGTATTTAAATATTAAGTATTTTGTAAATTTACAAATAAAAGTTGACATTTTAAAATGATAAATGGCCAACATTAAACAAAACTAATATTTGAGCTGAGTTATTGCTATTAAAATTTAGATTTTTGCGAAACTTTGTTCTAAAGTCACCTAAATGGTGCTTAAACGTTACAAACACAACCAAAAAGTTTAACATTTTCAGAATTGTTGTTTTGGAGGTGTAGAATGATTTTAAATGTGTAAAAAAATAAATAAATTGTTTTTACTTTTTATTAAATTGTTTGAATGCGGTCCAGACGTTCCAGACAGGCACCCTGAGTGCACCTGGGTCCAGTCCCAGGACCCCACAGAGGTGCAGTTCAGCTGCAGCTGGGAGGGATCGTACCCGGCGCCCACGCTGCAGTGGGCCGAGGAACAAGGCGACCAGGGGACTCGGCGCGTCTTCGCCTCCGAGGTGACGGACGGCCTGACCGTGGCGCTGAACCGCTCGCTGCTTTTCGGTGGGAAGACCATCAAGTGCTTGGCGCAGCACCTGGCGCTCGTTCCTGGCCAGGAACGCTCCTGTTCCTTTTTGCTCAGTGAGTCAAATGTTGTTGTTTTTTAAAGTAGCATTACATCCTATAATATGGCAGACTACACGACCATCGTTGGCCCTATGGTAACTATTAGCTCACATCAAGATAGGTAAACCTTTCTATGACCGTATCTGGCAGAAGAAGGCAGCTAAGAGGGAGGCACGGCATAGGCGTGGAGCCAATGGGTGCTCCGGGGCCCGAGCACCCACGTGGGATTGATGGCAACTTTCAATCTTTCATATAATTTTTGAAATAACAATTTTGTTGTTGTTAGTTTTGTGACGAGTTTGGTCAGTTTTACATAATAAAAAAATGACATAGTCTAAGGGTGGCAGTATGAACAATGCCAACACTGTCATAAACATGTGCCATATAGTGAAACCACACTAAACAACACTGTCATAAACATCTGCCATATAGTGAAACCACACTAAACAACACTGTCATAAATATGTACCATATAGTGAAACCCCACTAAACAACACAGTTCTAAACATGTGCCATATAGTGAAGCCACCCACACTAAACAACACTGTCATAAACATGTGCCATATAGTGAAACCACACTAAACAACACTGTCATAAACATCTGCCATATAGTGAAGCCACACTAAACAACACTTTCATAAACATGTGCCATATAGTGAAACCACACTAAACAACACTGTCATAAATATGTACCATATAGTGAAACCACACTAAACAACACAGTTCTAAACATGTGCCATATAGTGAAGCCACACTAAACAACACTGTCAAAGTTGTGCCATATAGTGAAACCACACTAAACAACACTGTCAAAGTTGTGCCATATAGTGAAACCACACTGAACAACACTGGCAAAAGTTGTGCCATATAATGAAACCACACTAAACCACACTGTCATAAACATGTGCCATATAGTGAAACCACACTAAACAACACTGTCATAAACATGTGCCATATAGTGAAACCACACTAAACAACACTGTCAAAGTTGTGCCATATAGTGAAACCACACTAAACAACACTGTCATAAACATCTGCCATATAGTGAAACCACACTAAACAACACTGTCAAAGTTGTGCCATATAGTGAAACCACACTAAACAACACTGTCATAAACATCTGCCATATAGTGAAACCACACTAAACAACAATGTCAAAGTTGTGCCATATACTGAAACCACACTAAACAAAACTGTCAAAGTTGTGCCATATAGTGAAACCACACTAAACAACACTGTCATAAACATGTGCCATATAGTGAAACCACACTAAACAACACTGTTATAAACATGTGCCATATAGTGAAACCACACTAAATAAAACTGTCAAAGTTGTGCTATATAGTGAAACCAGACTAAACAAAACTGTCAAAGTTGTGCTATATACTGAAACCACACTAAACAACACTGTCAAACATGTGCTATATAGTGAAACCACACTAAACAACACTGTCAAACATGTGCTATATAGTGAAACCACACTAAACATTGTCAAAGTTGTACCATATAGTGAAACCACACTTAACAACACAGTTACAAACATGTGCCATGTAGTGAAACCACACTAAACAACACTGTCATAAACGTGCCATGTAGTGAAAACACACTAAACAACAACGACAAACACATTTTGTAAGAATATTTGCACCGCAAATGGGTTATAATTGTATAGCACTTTTCTACCTCTTCTTAAGGAACTCAAAGCGCTTTGACACTATTTCTACATTCACCCATTCACACACATATTCACACCCTGATGGCGGGAGCTGCCATGCAAGGCAACTAACCAGGACCCATTAGGAGCAAAGGTGAAGTGTCTTGCTCAAGGACACAACGGACGTGACTAGGATGGTAGAAGGTGGGGATTGAACCAGGAACCCTCAATTCCCTGCAGCACCAACTCTTCCGGGGCGCTGCAATGTAAACAAACGCCATTGGTGAATCCACACCTGACACCCACTGTAATGATACCACGCACAATAGCGTATCGAGTCGATACTACTATAATTACATCGATATTTTTCGTTTTTTTTTTTTTTTATTCATAATATGTTTATAAACTCAGGAACACATGAGGACTATGAATATGACCAATGTATGATCCTGTAACGACTTAGTATCGGATTGATACCTATATTTGTGGTATTATCCAAAACTAATGTAACTAAGTATCAAAGAAGAGAATAATAAGTGATTATATTTTAACAGAAGTATAAGTAGAACATGTTAAAGGCCTACTGGAATGAGATGTTCTTATTCAAACGGGGATAGCAGGTCCATTCTATGTGTCATACTTGATCATTTCGCGATATTGCCATATTTTTGCTGAAAGGATTTAGTAGAGAACATCGACGATAAAGTTTGCAACTTTTGGTCGCTAATAAAAAAGCCTTGCCTGTACCGGAAGTAGCAGACCATGTGCGCGTGATGTCACGGGTTGTGGAGCTCCTCACATTGTTTACAATCATGGCCACCAGCAGCGAGAGCGATTCGGACCGAGAAAGCGACAATTTCCCCATTAATTTGAGCGAGGATGAAATATTCGTGGATGAGGAAAGTGAGAGTGAAGGACTAGGGAAAAAAATAGACTATACAGTGGGAGCGATTCAGATGTTATTAGACACATTTACTAGGATAGTTCTGGAAAATCCCTTATCTGCTTATTGTGTTACTAGTGTTTTAGTGATATTATATAGTCGTACCTGAAAGTCGGAGGGGTGTGGCCACGGGTGTGGTGACCGCCAGAGTCTCTGAGGGAAGCCACGTTTCTCGACGAGGCGAAGCGAAGGCAGCCGGTCGGGCCGGGCTGAGCTTGTGTTCCCCCTCTTACACGGTGGAAGCATACCATGTTTGGGTGCGGCCGGTCGGAGGAGGCAAGACAGTCCGCAGCTGCCTCATTGACAGGTGCACGAGGAACAACGCAAGCTCCGCTTATGTCTACGGTAAGAGCCGACTTATTACCACAATTTCCTCACCGAAATCTGCCGTTTGACATGTGGTAGAGAACCATGTACGCTTGACCGCTCTGTTCCATAGTAAAGCTTCACCTTCGGGAATGTAAACAAGGAAACACCGGCTGTGTTTGTGTTGCTAAAGGCAGCTGCAATACACCGCTTCCCACCTACATCTTTCTTCTTTGACGTCTCCATTATTATTTGAACAAATTGCAAAAGATTCAGCAACACAAATGTCTAGAGTACTGTGTAATTATGCGATTAAAGCAGACGACTTATAGCTGGGATCGGGCTGGAACAAAATGTCCTCTACAATCCGTGACGTCACGCGCACGCGTCATCATACTTCGCGCAAAATTTAAAATTGCAATTTAGTAAACTAAACCGGCCGTATTGGCATGTGTTGCAATGTTAAGATTTCATCATTGATATATAAACTATCAGACTGCGTGGTCGGTAGTAGTGGGTTTCAGTAGGCTTTTAAAAGTTGTCTTGTATGTTCACTATTTTATTTAAGGACTAAATGACAATAATAAACATATGTTTCATGTACCCTAAGATTTGTTTGTTAAAATAAAGCCAATAAAGACATTTTTTGTGGTCCCCTTTTATTTAGAAAAGTACCAAAACCCTTTTAACAAAATATTGGTATGGAGACAACATTAATACGCACACGCCGAGCACCCACTGGCAGAAATATAGACGGAGGCCTATGGGGCACAGCACCACCTAGTGGTAGAAGAGGTGTGTATGTTAGGCTGGTTTGAAGCCGTACTGATTGATTGTGTTTTGGTCACAGAGCCGCCGTATCCCGAAGGCGAGCCACTGGCCTCGGCTCAGGAGGGGAGCAACGTCACGCTTACCTGCACGGAGTCCGCGTCCGCCCCGCCGGCCAACACCACCTGGAGGCGGGGCCGGGAGCACGCGGTGATCGTCGCCGGCGCCAAGTATTTCCTGTCTGTGGACGGCCCCACCTACCGGCTGACCATCGCCAACGTTAGCAAGGACGACGAGGGCGTCTACTTCTGCCGCAGCGAGAACCCGCTGGCCGTGTTCGAGCTGGAGGTCTACCTCACAGTGAGAGGTGAGTAAAAAAACAACAACAAAAAAAATCAAAATTTTCCATAACTCTTAACTCTCTTTTAAAAATGTTAACATGCACCAACTATCTATCCTTTCATCCATTTTCTACCGCTTGTCCCTTTCGGGGTCATGGGGGCTGCTGGAGCCTATCTCAGCATGCACCAACTATCAGCTAAATAAAAATAAAAAAAAGCTAACATTAGCATGTTAAAATGGTAATTTTAGCTTGCTAACATGTGTCCACTACCAAATCATATGAATGGTGTATACCTGCTAAATCAGCTGAAAAAGATAGCTACATGCTATCTTTTTTTCATTATATACTTTGATACTTTGCACATGTTAACTGTTAGCATGCTAGCTTTTTAGGTCATTTAGCAGCTATACACCGCTGTCATATAAATTGGTACTTAGTTGACACACAGTAATTATTAAACGATAGCATTCTAACTGCTAACCTTAGCATGCTATCTTTTTTAGCTAATTTTGCAGCGTTACCTGCAAAATTAACCAAAAACTCTAGCATGCTAACAGTAAACATGTGCTTAGTATCAAAGTGAAATCAGCTAAAAAAAAAGCTAACATTAGCATGTTAAAATGGTAACGTAAGAATGCTAACATTTTGTGTCAACTACCAAATCATATGAATGGTGTATACCTGCAAAATCAGCGGAAAAAGATAGCATGCTAACAGTTAGCATTAACATGCTATCTTTTTTTCATCATATACTTTGATATTTGGCACATGTTAACTGTTAGCGTGCTAGCTTTTTAGGTCATTTTGCAGCTATACACTGCAGTCATCTTAGCTAGTACTTAGTTGACACATAGTATGCTATTGTTTAATAATTACTAACTGCTAACCTTAGGATGCTATCTTTTTTTAGCTAGTTTTGCAGCGTATTTTGCAAAATTACCCAAAAAAGCTAGCATGCTAACAGTTAACATTTGCCAAGTATCAAAATAAAATTTGCTATGAAAGCTAATATTAGCATGCTAAAATGGTAATGCAAGAATGCTAACTTTACGTGTTAACTAAAAAAAAAAATCATGTACACCTGCAAAATCAGCTGGGGAAAAAAATATAGCATGCTAACAGTTAACATGTTGTCTTTTTTTCATCATATATTTTGATACTTGTCGCATGTTGATTGTTGGCACGCTGACTTTTTAGGCAATTTTGCAGGCGCCCACCTTGGATTCATATGTTTTGTTAATTGACGTCATCCGTGTAACTAGCGTGATACATGTTAGCTTTATTTTAGTATTTCGTGTGACGTCTTATGAGGAACCCCGAGCATTGATAAGCTTTCTCAAGCAGAAAAGGCTTCATTGTGTCACAGCACGTGTTGGAATTTATGTTTCTTCTCAATGAACCACCGCTCTCTCGTTGCCGGCTGTACTCGTGCACGCTATAAGTAGCACAGTGCGACACAAATATCTTGCTACTCAGTCGTGTGTGAGTGTTGACTCCTGCTCGGTTGCTAGTAAATCTTCACAAGCTGTACACTGACTACCGTATTTTTCGGATTATAAGTCGCAGTTTTTTTCATAGTTTGGCGGGGGTGCGACTTATACTCAGGAGCGACTTATGTGTGAAATTATTAACACATTACCGTAAAATATCATATAATATTATTTAGCTCATTCACATACAAACCCCGTTTCCAAATGAGTTGGGAAATTGTGTTAGATGTAAATATAAATGGAATACAATGATTTGCAAATCCTTTTCAACCCATATTCAGTTGAATGCACTACAAAGACGATATATTTGATGTTCAAACTCATAAACTTTATTTTTTTGCAAATAATAATTAACTTAGAATGTCATGGCTGCAAAAGGTGCCAAAGTAGTTGGGAAAGAGCATGTTCACCACTGTGTTACATCACCTTTTCTTTTAACAACACTCAAACTTTGGGAACTGAGGAAACTAATTGTTGAAGCTTTGGAAGTGGAATTCTTTCCCATCCTTGTTTTATTTAGAGCTTCAGTCGTTCAACAGTCCAGGGTCACCGCTGTCGATACTTGCCAAGCTTGAGACCTCCGATTTCGGGGGGTGGGGGGCGTGGTCGGGGGTGGGGCGGAGGCGTGGTTAAGAGGAGAGTATATTTACTGCCAATATTTTTATATTGGCTGTAATTAATATTACAGGGACGGCGTGGCGCAGTGGGAGAATGGCCGTGCGCAACCCGAGGGGCCCTGGTTCAAATCCCACCTAGTACCAACCTCGTCACGTCTGTTGTGTCCTGAGCAAGACACTTCACCCTTGCTCCTGATGGGTGCTGGTTGGCGCCTTGCATGGCAGCTCCCTCCATCAGTGTGTGAATGTGTGTGTGAATGGGTAAATGTGGAAGTAGTGTCAAAGCGCTTTGAGTACCTTGAAGGTAGAAAAGCGCTATACAAGTACAACCCATTTATCATTTATTTATTTATTTATTTATATATATATATATATATATATACTGTATGTATGAAATACTTAACTTTCAGTGGATTCTAGCTATATATGTTTATTTTATTATATATATAAATAAAATAAATAGTTGAATTTCAGACAGCACCTTTCAAATACACAGTAATAAAAACAAAGTTGTTTTACTAACTGTACTGTGCTTGCTGGGTACTAAAAAACAACAACTCTTACCTTTCACTATTTGAGTAACGTCACTTCCGAGTTTCCAGAAGATGGCGCCAGTATGTGCTTTGCCCCTTTCCCACTGATATGATCAACTTCGACGTTGGTTTTTCGACGTCCCAGTCAGCTTTTTCACCTGGCCGGATTCCTGCATTCCTTTCCCGCCTCGTGGCTCCTCTCCTCCGCCACCTGCGGGCTGTGTGTCAGGCCCCACCTGAATTAGCTGCGCTCCTGGACGTGCTGGCCGCCGCCAGGTTCGGTCTTGTGAACGCAAGACCCGCTTTGTGGCTCCTCTGCCCCGACACCTATGTGCTGTGTGTCGGGCCGCACCTGGATTAGCTGCGCCCCTGGACGTGCTGGCCCCCACCAGGTTTGGTCTTGTGAACGCAAGATCTTTGACAAACAAAACGTTTATCCTGAAGGATTTCTTCACTTCCTGCGGGCGGCGGACTTGACTTCCTCTGTGTGACGGAAACATGGCTGAGAGCTGGTGAGTCCGCCCCTCTTAATGAACTACTTGTGAATGAACTACGTGTTCCTACTTTAATTCTCTGCGGTTGTCCGGTCGAAAAGGAGGAGGATTAGCAGTCGTTTTTAAAAATGACTTTAAATGCCGTCAGATCCGGCTCCAATCCTCCTTTTCAAGCTTCGAACTGTGCATGTTTGAGCTGGAGGGGGCGTGGCCTCCAGCTCCAGCAGAATTTTGCGAGATTTTCGGGAGAAAATTTCTCCCGGGAGGTTTTCGGTATAGGCGCTGAATTTCGTGAGTCTCCCGGAAAATCCGGGAGGGTTGGCAAGTATGCCGCTGTCGTATTTTACGCTTCATAATGCGCCACACATTTTCGATGGGAGACAGGACTGGACTGCAGGCGGGCCAGGAAAGTACCCAGACTTTTTTTTTTTACGAAACCACGCTGTTGTAACACGTGCTGAATGTGGCTTGGCATTGTCTTGCTGAAATAAGCAGGGGCGTCCACGAAAAAGACGGCGCTTGGATGGCAACATATGTTCTTCCAAAACCTGTATGTACCTTTCAGCATTAATGGTGCCTTCACAGATGTGTAAGTTACCCATGCCTTGAGCACTAATGCACCCCCATACCATCACAGATGCTGGCTTTTGAACTTTGCGTGGATAACCGTCTGGATGGTTCGCTTCCCCTTAAGTCCGGATGACACGATGTCGAATATTTCAAAAAACAATTTGAAATGTGGACTCGTCAGACCACAGAACACTTTTCCACTTTCCATCAGTCAATCTTAAATGATTTCTGGCACAGAGAAGCCGGCGGCGTTTCTGGATATTGATAAATGGCTTTCGCTTTGCATAGTAGAGCTTTAACTTGCACTTACAGATGTAGCGACAAACTGTATTTAGTGACTGTGTTTTTTTTTAAGTGTTCCTGAGCCCATGTGGTGATATCCTTTAGAGATGGATGTCGGTTTTTGATACAGTGCCATCTGAGGGATAGAAAGTCACGGTCATTCAATGTTGGTTTCCGGCCCAGCCGCTTACGTGGAGTGATTTCTCCAGATTCTCTGAACCTTTTGATGATATTATGGACCGTAGATGTTGAAATCTCTAAATTTCTTGCAATTGCACTTTGAGAAACGTTGTTCTTAAACTGTTTGACTATTTGCTCACGCAGTTGTGGACAAAGGGGTGTACCTTTTTTGTACCCAATCATGGCACCCACCTTTTCCCAATTAGCATGCACACCTGTGGGATGTTCCAAATAAGTGTTTGATGAGCATTCCTCAACTTTATCAGTATTTATTGCCACCTTTCCCAACTTCTTTGTTACGTGTTGCTGGCATCAAATTTTAAAGTTAATGATTATTTGCAAAAAAAAAGTTTATCAGTTTGAACATCAAATATGTTGTCTTTGTAGCATATTCAACTGAATATGGGTTGAAAAGGATTTTCAAATCATTGTATTCCGTTTATATTTACATCTATGTACCTCCACTCTCGTTTCCGGCTGTACTTGTGCACGCTATAAGTACTACTGTGCGACACAAATATCTTGTTACTCAGTCGTTGACTCCTGTTCAGTTGCTAGTAAATCTTCGCAAGCTGTACACTGACTAATCTTAAGTACGTTCTGCAGTATTGTGCCTTAAAATGTGAAGGCTGCACAGTTTGTGATATTGTGGGACAAAAGTGTTGGGAATGTTGACGAACCAGCCGCACCGCCTTCTCATTTCCACAGCTACCTTGGCGTACACGGGCGCCGTCATCGGCGTGTTCATCGCCGCTCTTATCGTGGCCTCCGCCATCGTCGTGGCCAAAGTGGTTTACTCCAACCGGCACCGAGTCTGCCTAGGTGAGGTGAAGATGTTGCATGAAAGTCTTCTACACCAGTGTCCCCCCTGCATCAGTACTCACTTTGTTGTGTTGCATTGCAGGAGGAACCTTTGGGTGAGTACGCCTCTCTTTCCACAACCGCCTTGGAACACATCACACCACACCAATGTCTTTATTTGAAATACTGTAGCTTTTATTGGATTGTGGGATGTTAACTGATGTTGTTGCGCAATGCGACTTGGAGCGATTTCTGATAATATCAGACCGCCGATATTATCGGCCGATAAATGCTTTAAAATGTAATATCGGAAATTATCGGTATCTGTTTCAAAAAGCAAAGTGGTACACGGACGTAGGGAGAAATACAGAGCGCCAATAAACTTTAAAGGCACTGCCTTTGCCTGCCAGTTCAATCACATATTATCTACGGCTTTTCACACACACAAGTGAATGCAACGCACACTTGGTCAACAGCCATACACGTCACACTGAGGGTGGCCGTATAAACAACTTTAACACTGTTACAAATATGCGCCACACTGTGAACCCACACCAAACAAGAATGAGAAACACATTTCGGGAGAACATCCGCACCGTAACACAACAGAACAAATACCCAGAACCCCTTGGAGAACTACCCCCTACCCTGCCAACCTCAACCCCACCCACCTCAACCTCCTCATGCTCTCTCAGGGAGAGCATGTCCAAAATTCCAAGCTACTGTTTTGAGGCATGTTTAAAAAAGAAAATAATGCACTTTGTGATTTCGATAATAAATATGGCAATGCCATGTTGGCATTTTTTTTCCCCCATAACTTGAGTTGATTTATTTTGGTAAACGTTGTTACATTGTTCAATGCATCACAACAAAATTAGGCATAATAATGTGTTAATTCCCCGACTGTATATATCGGTATCGGTTGATATCGGAATCGGTAATTAAGAGTTGGACAATATCAGATATCGGCAAAAAAGCCATTATTGGACGTCTTTAATAGACGCACATAAAAATATTTAAAAGCCTTGAAAATGATGTGGGGTGGGGTGGCCTGGTGTGGGCCGCGCCGTTCTCCTCGGTGGTGGGGGGTGGGTCATGGGGGCCCGGGTGCTTCCCGTCCGGCTGCGAGGAGTCTCTGGGTTCCCCCGTTGGGGCGTCCCGTCTTTCTGCCCGGGTGGGGGGTTGTCTCTCGCTGGCTTGGGGTCTGGCCGTCCTCTGCTTCTCTCGTGCCCTGTCCTCTGCCGGGCGCGTTTGTCTGCGGCCTGCTGCCGGCTCTTCCGGGTGACGCGGTGGGCGGCCTGGCTGCGTGGGGCTGGTGGTCCCTGGTTCCCCGGGCGCCACACCTGCTGTTTGGGTTGGGCTCTCTGGGCGGCTGGGGCCGCACTCTGGCTCCCACGCACACTGGGAGTCAAATATATTGTACATACAAACACACATATACTCACACACACACACCGTTATTCATACAAACAAACATACATACTGTACATAGGTACTTACGCTCCCACATACATACACAAATACAGTACATACCTACATATTCCAAGGCCGTCCATCCACATGCACATTCACGGCACAAACATACATATACTGTACATATACATTTACTGTACAAACATTCATATACACATTCTGTTCATATACAAGTACATATACATACATACACTCATGCACATAATCACGTTTCATCAAACATATATCAACGTTGTTGCCCTAGGGTATTTTTTAAATTTTTTTAATCTTTGTAGTTATCATTATGTATACGTATTGTTGCATTTGATCAACTGTATTGTTGATAATAGAGGTAAACTATTGGTATTGTTCATAATCAATAGTGCTTTTTCTATTGGTATTTGTATTGCTCCAGTTGTAGTGTAAAAATGCTCATTGTAATTTCTATATTATTATTTATTTTACTAACTGTTTCTTTGCTATCACTTTTACGATCATATTTGTTCATATTGTATGTGCTGGTGTTGTTCTATTACTGTTGTTGTTTTTGTCTCTCTGTCTAATCCCCCTCTTATCCCCACAATTTCCCCCTCTGTCTTCCTTTTTTTCGTCTTTCTATCCCCTCCTGCTCCGGCCCGGCTGCACCAAATGATAATATAAATACATTTAATAAAGTCAAATTCAAATAAGGCAACAAGAGAAGTATTCCACACTTCTTTTGTAAAGTAAATCTGAACAGGCGATATGGGCATCTACAACAACTATATGATTTGCCTGATAAGCTGGACAGGACAAAAAAAAAAAAGAAAATGATGTAAGAATAATTAAGTATAATCTTCAAACTTCTTTAAAACAAACCTTTAGCTGTGCTCAAATCCTCAGCTAATAATAAAATCACAAAATAACAACATGTATAATAAAGTCCCTGGTTTAAGAGGACATTTTAAACATCAGCAGAAACTTGAAAATAGTTTACCTTTTTAAGAGTTTTTTTTTTTTTTGGTTAACAATTTTAGAAGAACCTTGTTCCCTCAAAAAATAAAGGCAGGAACACCAAGCTGCCAACTGCAAGACACTGTGTGGCAGGTGAGAATATTACTACTGCAGCTAAACACACTTTCATATTGTGTGTACCGTATTTTTCGGAGTATAAGTCGCACTTGCCGAAAATGCATAATAACGAAAGAAAAAAACATATATAAGTCGCACTGGAGTATAAGTCGCATTTTTGGGGGAAATGTATTTGATAAAACCCAACAATAGACATTTGAAAGGCAATTTAAAATAAAGAATAGTGAACAACAGGTTGAATAAGTGTACGTTATATCAGTGGTCCCCAACCACCGGGCCGTGGCCCGATTGGTACCGGGCCGCAGAAGAATTTTTTATCAAAAAAAAAAAAATAAGATTTTATTTTTATTAAATCAACATAAAAAACACAATATACACTTACAATTAGTGCACCAACCACAAAAACCTCCCTTTTTCATGACAAAAACGTCCCTTTTTCATGACAAAGAAGAAAAAAATAATAATAATAATAAAAAATAAATAAAAAAGACCCCCCCCCCGGGCCGCGGGACAAATTATTAAGTGTTGACCGGTCCGCGGATAAAAAAAAGTTGGGGACCACTGCGTTATATGACACATGAATAACCAACTGAGAAGGTGCCTGGTATGTTAACGTAACATTATGGTAAGAGTCATTCAAATAACTATAACATATACAAACCCTGTTTCCATATGAGTTGGGAAATTGTGTTAGATGTAAATATAAACGGAATACAATGATTTGCAAATCCCTTTCAACCCATATTCAATTGAATGCACTACAAAGACAAGATATTTGAGGTTCAAACTCAGAAACTTTATTTTTTTTTTGCAAATAATAATTAACTTAGGATTTCATGGCTGCAACACGTGCCAAAGTAGTTGGGAAAGGGCATGTTCACCACTGTGTTACATCACCTTTTCTTTTAACAACACTCAATAAACGTTTGGGAACTGAGGAAACTAATTGTTGAAGCTTTGAAAGTGGAATTCTTTACCATTCTTGCTTGCTGTACAGCTTAAGTTGTTCAACAGTCCGGGGTCTTGTTGTCGTATTTTACGCTTCATAATGCGCCACACATTTTCGATGGGAGACATGTCTGGACTGCAGGCGGGCCAGGAAAGTACCCGCACTCTTTTACTACGAAGCCACGCAGTTGTAACATGTGGCTCGGCATTATTTTGCTGAAATAAGCAGCGGCGTTCATGATAACGTTGCTTGGATGACATATGTTGCTCCCAGTGACGTGCAGTCAGGGTAGGCAGGTGAGGCGGGGCCTCACCTGCCATCATGGAAAGAAAAAAAAATGTAAAAAGAAAAAAAAGTAATTAAATGTTATATGTATCCAGTGATTATACTATAAAGTTATTTTCCATTTAACCTCACCAGTTTTAGATTATTTTTATTCAAAATCGCTGAATTTTCACAATTTCCGTTAAAATACTGAGCAGAGACTTGCGGTGAGTCAGCAGCCATTTGAGCCTCCCCATCACCATGGCAATGACTCGGCTACCTGATGGCTGCTGTGCAGTGAGACCGTATTGCTATATGAATTATATTATACATTTCCATAGTTAGCTGAGGTATATAATGTACAATGTATTTTGTCAACAACTGTATGTGTGTAACGTATTTCTTGAGCTGGGCAATCAAACGCCTGCGGAGATCCACTGTGTGAGGCTCGCAGTAATCTGGCCCCCTGGCTATAGAGGGCACTAATGATCACAGAGTTCATTCTTGCACTACTCGGCTAGGCCTGCATGGGGACATCTGAAGCCGGTATGTTTTAAAGTTGTTGTTTGCCTGCATATGGTAAAAACAACCGTCCAACATTTTACAACTAAATGTAAACTTATAGGGACCGACCATCAGGGCCGAGTTGCGACGAAAGATGTGTGTCGATGTTGAGATATTAAGCCGACTTGGTAAGTCTATCTGTTTGCTAATTGTAGCTACTAGCCGTACCCAGGTTTTTTGTATGGGCGGTTAGCATCGGCTTTTAATCTTGTTTCCTCCAATGTTTCTGATCCGATTGAATTTATATTTATGTTGAGTCTTAATTGTGGGTTCCTAATTATGGTGACGGAGTATTGTGGCGTTTTAAGGCCATCTGCATTTTTTATGCTACAGTAAAGACAATGAATAAACACTGCTGCTGGAGCGCGGTTACACTATGATGTCATAGTGACAACACTGTGTGGCTGTATGAACTGCGAATGCACATATGGACTGCGATCAGTCTCATATGGCTCCTATAAACTTGAAGAACCTTTGATTTTACTTTTTATGAATAACCTGAACTAAACCAACATTGTTTGCTGAGATTCCTTTGTTTTTTTCTTTTGTTTTGAATGGCCATTCCTATTAATGTCTGTCCACTAGTTGTTGCACTGTACATGTTTAAATGACACCAGTATTATTTAAAGTATTTAATTGTGTCTGTCCTCTCTCCGAGTCGTAATCTAGACGTCTGATTAGCCCAAATATTGAGAACTTCTACCATACTATATTATTTGTCAAAATAATATGCCAGCTTATGCTCCAGCACCCCCTGCGACCCCGAAAGGTACAAGCGGTAGAAATGGATTGATGGATGGATGCTTAAAATGTCTAAAATATGGATGTATGTAGATATCTATCTCCGTTATTAGCTAAAGTACCTGCTACATTAAGTTAAAGTACCAATGATTGTTACACACACACTAGGTGTGGTGAAATTTGTCCTCTGCATTTGACCCATTCCCTTGTAAACCCCCTGGGAGGTGAGGGGAGCAGTGAGCAGTAGCGGCCGGGAATCATTTTTGGTGATTTAACCCCCAATTCCAACCCTTGATGCGGAGTGCCAAGCAGGGAAGAATGCTGGTTTGAGCTTTTAAACATAACCTGTTAACTGTTGCCAATCAAATGGTGAATAAGATACTCTATAGGGTTCATATGTTTATAAACCTGAGTGTGAGGAAGTCAGTGCCTCGCCAGCCATGAACCGGAGGACACCACGTCCACAGTTTCCAAATATAATTTGAAATGTGCACTCGTCAGACCACAGAACATTTTTCCACTTTGCATCAGTCCATCTTAGATGAGCTCGGGGCCAGTGAAGCCGGCGGCATTCCTGGGTGTTGTTGATAAATGGCTTTAGCTTTGCATAGTAGAGTTTTAACTTGCACTTACAGATGTAGCGACCAACTGTAGTTAGTGACAGTGGTTTTATAAAGTGTTCCTGAGCCCATGTGGTGACATCATTTACACACTGATGTCGGTTTTTGATGCAGTACCGCCTGAGGGATCAAAGGTCCGTAATATCATAGCTTAAGTGCAGTGATTTCTCCAGATTCTCTGAACCTTTTGATTATTTTACGGACCGTAGATGGTAAAATCCTTAAATTCCTTGCAATAGCTTGTTGAGAAATGTTGTTCTAAAACTGTTCGACAATTTGCTTACAAATTGGTGACACTCACCCCATCCTTGTTTGTGAATTACTTAGCATTTCATGGAAGCTGCTTTTATACCCAATCATGGCACCCACCTGTTCCCAATTAGCCTGCACACCTTTGGAATGTTTCAAATAAGTGTTTGATGAGCATTCCTAAACTTAATCAGTATTTATTGCCACCTTTCCCAACTTCTTTGTCACATGTCGCTGGCATCAAATTCTAAAGTTAATGATTATTTGCAAAAAAAAAAAATGTTTATCTGTTTGAACATCAAATATGTTGTCTTTGTAGCATACTCAACTGAATATGGGTTGAAAATCATTTGCAAATCATTGTATTCTGTTTATTTTTACATCCAACACAATTTCCCAACTCATATGGAAACGGGGTTTGTACGTGATTGAGGAAATCTTGAAGGCCTACTGAAATGAGATTTTCTTATTTAAACGGGGATAGCAGGTCCATTCTATGTGTCATACTTGATCATGTCGCGATATTGCCATATTTTTGCTGAAAGGATTTAGTAGAGAACATTGACGATAAAGTTCGCAACTTTTGGTCGCTAATAAAAAAGCCTTGCCTTTAGCGGAAGTAGCAGACGATGTGCACGTGACGTCACTGGTTGTAGGGCTCCTCACATTGTTTATAATCATAGACTCCAGCAGCAAGAGCTATTCGGACTGAGAAAGCGACAATTTCCCCATTAATTTGAGCAAGAATGAAAGATTTGTGGATGAGGAAATTGAGTGAAGGACTAGAAAGAAAAAAAAAAAAAAGGGAGGTGGCAGTGTGAGCGTTTCAGATGTAATTAGACACATTTACTAGGATCATTCTGGAAAATCCCTTATCTGCTTATTGTTTTAAGTGTTTTATTGAGATTGTAAAGTTATACCTGAACGTCGGATGGCTGCGGTGAACGCCAGTGTCTTTGAGAAGCCGAGGAGCCAAGATCACAGCTACCTTTTTGAGCTGCAGTAGGAGGAGGTTTAATCCACTGACGTCTCCGGTAAGAGCTGACTTAATATCACAACTTTCCCATCCAAAAACTTGCTGGTTGACGTAGAGAAACATGTTCGCGTGACCGCTTTGTGTTAAAACTTCACAACAAATTAAGAAAAACCGGCTGTGTTTCGGTGCTAAAGGCAGCTGCAATCCACCGCTTTCCACCAACAGCATTATTCTTTATTGTCTCTG
This sequence comes from Nerophis ophidion, assembly GCF_033978795.1. NCBI lineage: Eukaryota > Metazoa > Chordata > Actinopteri > Syngnathiformes > Syngnathidae > Nerophis > Nerophis ophidion. Next base: position 41,080,246 of record NC_084611.1, read on the forward strand.
TAGTGTTAATCTTCACCTTCAAATGTTCAAATTTATTGTCACTACTCAACAGGTTTGAGGGAGTGATCCTACGCAGCAGCAAATATTGCATTGAAGTGAGGTCCAGTCAGAAATCCAGTTAATGCATATTTATTAATAAACTTGCAGGGTGAATGAAACATACCATGGATTATTGTAGTGACATTGTGCCATATGTTCTGTCTTTCCTGCCTGTTGCTGTGTGCTGTTGTCTGCTGTTGGTAAGAACGGTTTGTGCTCCCACACCTGAGTCCTTCCTCGTTTGGCTCACCTGTGCTTCTATATATGCCTTCCCCCCTGCACTGCTCAACCAAAAAGCCCGCCACCTAGTGACAAGAAAGTAATGCCAACACAAAAATAAGGATGCCTTAAATGGCTCCTAGCCTCCATTTTTAATTGAACAAATTGCAAAAGATTCAGCAACACAGATGTCCAAATTATTGTGTAATTATGCAATGAAAAGAGACGACTTTTAGCCGTGTGTGGTGCTGGGCTAATATGTCGGCTACAACCCGAGACGTCACAAACACGTGTCATCATACGCATCATCAACAAGAAACTCCGCGGGAAATTTAAAATTGTAATTTAGTAAACTAAACCGGCCGTATTGGCATGTGTTGCAATGTTAATATTTCATCATTGATATAAAAACTATCAGACTGCGTGGTCGGTAGTAGTGGGTTTCAGTAGGCCTTTAAAGTATTGAGGCAAAATGAGAGCATCATTTTGAAGTCTCTTCACCTTTTTGCCTTTCCCCAGGCGCCCGGGCGACAACGTAGGTGACGTGCTGAGCCTGGTGGAGTCGGACGATGAGCTCTTCAATGCGCCCGCCCCTCGACTGCCCCCGCTGACGCCGGCGAATCAAACCACCATGGTCCAGATCCACCACATCCCATCTGGTGTGGACATCACCTGAAGACCCAAAATGAATATACATTTGTTGTTAACGTCTTGCTAATGTCGCTTCCCTGCAGGCGAGCAAGAGGACACGGGGACGACAGCCCAGACACAAGAAGAAGATCAAGAAAAATTGAGAGAGGAGCTGCCAGATCTTGTAACATTTTAGGTGTCTGGCGCTTTTTCTTTTCATTTTAGTTGAACATGGACCTCCAACAGAAATGTGAAGGATTTTTTTATAAGGCCGTCACCAAGGTAACTATTTGTTTCTTGGGTGCGGAGTGACCAAGTGCCCTTACGTCACGACTCTTGACGCTTTAGAATGTGACTCAACCAGAAAAGTGGAAGGGGCCGGATGTTGCCCTCGCCAGTCAGCGAGACGCCCGCCAGCTTCCTCCCGTATCGTCTTAAACCTAAATATAGAAAAATGCTCATTGTATATATTTGATAATTTTAATTTGATGTTCAAATGATACTTTTAAAGAGGATTAAAATTGTTCTGTAATAGCTGTATGGTGCAATCACATGTAAATAAAAAAACATGTCAATGTTTGTATGAAAATGTTTACAGCTATTACTGTTTCTTTCATTAGCACCTTTCAGAACTTTAGCACCTCTTAAAATTATTACTTTAAAACCGTAAATTGTGTTAGATGTAAATATAAACGGAATACAATGATTTGCAAATCCTTTTCAACCACATTCAATTGAATGCACTACAAAGACAACATATTTGATGTTCAAACTCATAAACTTTATTTTTTTTTTTGCAAATAATAATTAACTTAGGATTTCATGGCTGCAACACGTGCCAAAGTAGTTGGGAAAGGGTATGTTCACCACTGTGTTACATCACCTTTTCTTTTAACAACACTCGATAAATGTTTGGGAACTGAGGAAACTAATTGTTGAAGCTTTGAAAGTGGAATTATTTCTCATTCTTGTTTTATGTAGAGCTTCAGAGCTTCAATCATGGCACCCACCTGTTCCCAATTAGCCTGCACACCTGTGGGATGTTCCAAATAAGTGTTTGATAAGCATTCCTCAACTTTATCAGTATTTATTGCCACCTTCTTTGTCACGTGTTGCTGGCATCAAATTCTAAAGTTAATGATTATTTGCACAAAAAAAAAGTTTATCAGTTTGAATATCAAATTTGTTGTCTTTGTAGCATATTCAACTTAATGTGTTGAAAATGATTTGCAAATAATTGTATTCCGTTTATATTTACATCTAACACAATTTTCCAACTCATTTGGAAACGGGGTTTGTATATATATATATATATATATATATATATATATATATATATAAATAATATTAGGGCTGCGAATCTTTGGGTGTCCCACGATTCGATTCAATATCGATTCTTGGGGTCGCGATTCGATTATATATCAATTTTTTTGATTCAACGCCATTCACGTTTCAAAAATAATATTTTTCCGATTCAAAACGATTCTGTATTCATTCAATACATAGGATTTCAACAGGATTTACCCCAGTCTGCTGACATGCTAGCAGAGTAGTATATATATATATATATATATATATATATATATATATATATATATATATATATTTAAAAGCTTTTATAATTGTAAAGGACAATGTTTTATCAACTGATTGCAACAATGTACATTTGTTTTAACTACTAAACGAACCAAAAATACGACTTATTTTATCTTTGTGAAAACATTGGACACAGTGTGTTGTCAAGCTAATGAGATGCGATGCAAGTGTAAGCCACTGTGACACTATTGTTCTTTTTTTAATTTTTATAAATGTCTAATGATAATGTCAATGAGGGATTTTTAATCACTGCTATGCTTTAATTATAACCAATATTGATAATGTTGTTGATATAAATTTTTGTTTCACTACTTTTGGTTTGTTCTGTGTTGTGTCTTTTCAATTGGTCTGTTTATTGCAGTTCTGAGTGTTGCTGGGTCAAGTTTGGTTTTGAAATTGGATTGCATTGTTATGGTATTGCTGTGTATTGTTTTGTTGGATTGATAAAAGAAAAAAAAATCCCCCCCCCCAAAAAAATTGATTAAAAAAAAAAAGAGAATCGAATCTGAATCGCGATTCGTATTTGAATCGATTTTTTTCCCACACCCCTAATATATATATATATATATATATATATATATGGATGTATATGTATGTGTATATATATATATGTATGTATGTATGTATATATATATATATATATATATATATATATGGATGTATATGTATATATATATATATATGTATGTATGTATATATATATGTATGTATGTATATGTATGTATATATATATGTATGTATATATATGTATATATGTATGTATATATATGTATGTATATATATATATATGTATATATATACATGTATATATATATATATGTATGTATATATATATATGTATGTATATATATATATGTATGTATATATATGCATTTATGTATGTATATATATATGTATATATACATATATATTTATCCATCCATCCATTTTCTACCGCTTATTCCCTTTCGGGGTCACGGGGGGCGCTGGCGCCTATCTCAGCTACAATCGGGCGGAAGGCGGGGTACACCCTGGACAAGTCGCCATAAATGTGTATATATGGATATATGTGTATATATGTGTATATATGTCAGTGTGCATATATGTGTATATATATATTTATATATGTATATATATGAATATATATATAAATGTATATATATGAATATATATATATATGTATATATATATGTACGTATATATATATATATATATATATGTATATGTAAAATGTGTGTTTTATCTTTAACAAATATGTTTTACCTGCTACATGGCTTATTTGGGTACATTTATCCATAGTTTTGTTTGTAGTACTTACTAACAATTGTATTTTTCTTCAAGCACGTACCAGGATTGGCAACCATAAATCATGAAGCATTTAATATAATGTTAATAAAGCGTCTGTATTATTTTATAATCTAATTTGTGTTCATGGCAGAATTTATAATGTACAGAAAATTGTTTTTTCTCCAATAGACCCTGTATCTGCTAGTTACGCCCGTTTTCCGTCTCTACGCTTCCAGAACGTGCTAAGTAGCGCTGTTCGCTAGGGGGCGTGGCTTAGCGTCATTACGCAATAAGACAAGAACGTTACCACGTCAAGAAAATGTCGTAATCGATGCTCAGCTCGCGCTTAAAGACTTTAAAAAACATTTGGAGCCGTCCATTTTTCCCAAGTTTCGTCCGTGTAAGTTGCTGGGTGCCTGTGCCTGCTCGGTCTCTGTATGGGCCGCACACAAACGCGGAGGTTCCTTTGAGGAAGTGAAGAATGTGAAGAGGCGACGATGTGCTCCACGCAAAGCAACGCGGAGCTCCAGCCGACCGGTACGTAAAGCGCCTTGGCTTGCGGCTCTTTAGTCAGCAACCTCCCCGCCGCCCCAGACGCCTGGCACCGCGGGCCGATGATTCATGTCGTTGTTTTTGTTCCGCCGTCCCTGCGCAGCCTCCGACCCGGCGCTCATCCTGGAGCTGAAGACGCGGCGACCCCCGTCCCTGGAAGGCCGACCCGGGTGCGAGACCTGGAGCGTGGACTTTTCCCCCGACGGAGCCTGGTTCGCCTGGTCCATGGGACACGGCATCGTGTGGGTGGTCGCCTGGCCCCTCGACTCAGAGTACGTGCACCTGAAGCTCACGACGCATTCACGGAGCCTCGGACATTAGCCGCAGTCAAGTCTTTCTTTCTTAGTTTTTTTCGAAAATGAACATGAACACACTTACAGTATAATAAATCCCGCAATTTCATATAATTTCACATCACATCATGTCCGAAAAGGAGTAGGGAGAAGCATAGTTTATTTAATCCTACCCCTTTCCCACGTCAGAGCGCCCACAAATATATACATTCATCCACTGACCTCTTTCATAATAAAATGACATTCGTGAATGAGTAATACAACAGTTTTGTAATATGTAATTAATTAATTCAGTCATTATTAACATACTGAGATGAACAATATCTTATTTTCAATAAGGTTGAAAGTGTTTCTCATAATTCTTATTCTTTGTACTTTGTACGCACTATTAATTTGAACAGCCTCTTAAAGTGGATCATATCAATACAATGTTTAACTTCTTTACTTAATCCATTCCATAATTTAACTCCACATACTGATATGCTAAAAGGTTTTAAGTGTTGTACGTGCATACAAATGTTTTAAATTAGACTTTCTTCTAAGGTTATATTTCTCCTCTTTAGTTGAGAAGAATCGTTGTACATTCTTTGATAGCAGGTTATAATTTGCCTTGTACATAATTTTAGCTGTTTGCAATTTTACCAAATTATCTAGCTTTAATATTTTTGACTTAAAAAATAAAGGGTTTGTATGTTCTCTATATCCACCATTATGTATTATTGTAATTGATCTTTTTTGTAACACAATTAACGAATGTAGCGCACATTTGTAGTTGTTTCGAGAACTATCACAATGATTTCAAATATTCCTACAACGATGACTGTTTTTGATAATGATGTCGACCTCACAAAGAAGTGAAATGGAAATTTAAACATTGGTAAATGTGGCTTAAATGTTAAAAACAACAGTAAACATGTAAACATAAAATTATGTGCACTTGCACATAATTTTCAGTGAGTCACAGATTCCTATATTAGAGGAAAATTGCTTCTCGCTTAGTCGCTGTAGTTCAGGGGTGTCCACAGTGTAGCCCGCAGCTAATTGTTTAGTGGCCTGCCACACATTCTGGAAATGCTATTCCAAAAATAAAAAATAAAAAACACTTAAAAAAAAGTGGGAAGAGGTGAAATCTAACGGGGAAAAGTTGCAATGTTGACACAAAGCTGCCATGCAGGCTGTTTGTTTTTCTTTTATCTTTCTTTATTTTGCTTTTATTGCCAATGCAAAAAAAAAATAAAAAATTATAATGAATTATTGACCTATTCAAGGCTCCAATTACTTCAAATACCGTATTTCCTTGAATTGCCGCAGGGCATATAGTATGCGCCAGCCTTGAATTACTGCCGGGTCAAACTCGCTTCGCAAAATAATTAGCACATGCTTAGTATTACCGCCAGGTCAAACTCGTAAAGTCAAGAGTGACACTTCCCCTGTCATCATTTTCAAAATGGAGGAGGTTGCTTTCAATACTGGTAGTTTGAAATCGCATAAAGGGAAGAAGATTAAGAGCTATTCAGTAAGATTTAAGGTCCAAGCTTACATCGCACTCAAATTTTTACTGCATGCCTTTGGTAAGCACCGGAGTGAGAAGAGGTATTAAAATAATTAGCGCATGCTTACTTTTACCGCATGCCTTTGGTAAGTGCAGGAGTGAGAAGAGGTTTTGAATTAATATGCGCCCCGGCGGCAATTCAAGGAAATACGGTATTTCACTTTATAATGTTTTATGTGGAAAATATTATGTGCATATATTGTGTGGTTGCCATATTAAAGCTGTGTTTTCGTTGACAAAAGAGCATGAAACAAACAAAATAATTGTTAAAACGTAAAATCGACAGATATATCTGAAGTTGATCTCGTAACTTAAGTCTTGAAAGTAAAACAAATAATAAAAAAATGTATCACTTTATGAGTGGGGGACCTTTTGGATCCCAAAGATATTTAGTGGGATTTTATTTATTTTTTCACTGTGATTACTCAGAAATAATAATACATTTAAATCAATGGTGTCCTGCATTATTGATCTTTTTAGGGCTCCAATTAATTCACATCAAACATTGCTTTCTGAATGTTTTGGGCAATGGGGGAAATACTGCATATTTCAGTTTTACTATAAAAAACAAAGTTGTCTTTGACTGAAAAGGCATAAAACCTTTTTTTTTTTAACTTTATATCCACCTGAAGTTGATATAGAGATTTACTGTAAGCGTTACATAAAAAATTAAAATAATAACTTGACTTATTTTTAACATGTTAATGACGAAAACCCTCTATGGTCCCTGGGAGTCCTAAAGGTAAAAAAAAAAAAAGAATCCATATATTTTGTTATGGTTTGAAAACAAAAAATATCAAAACGGCCCCCGCTTGGTTTAATTTTTGTGTGTGGCCCACAGTGGAAAAAGTTTGGACACCCCTGCTGTAGATGCTAGTATTACGCTTGAAATTAAAAAATATAATGGCATTAACGAGTATTTACTTCAAAAAACAAAACATATGAACATGTTTAACACACTGGGGACATTATTTATTTTGTTTGCTTGAATTTAATCATCGATGTTGACCCATTTTAAAGGCCTTTTGATCAGATAATGTACCAGGTTTAAATTATAGAAAAAAAAAACGCACCCTTATCCATCCATCCATCCATTTTCTACCGCTTGTCCGTTTTTGGAGTCGCGGGGGTTGCTGGAGCCTACCTCAGCGGCATTAGGGTGTTAATCAAAATGTATACCAATTGAAAACTGTCACATCATTTGATCAACACGATTTCAAAGCAGGGGTCGGGAACCTTTTTGGCTGAGAGAGCCATGAAAGACAAATATTTTAAAATGTATTTCTCTGAGGAACATAATTTTTTTTATAACACTGAATACAACTAAATGCGTGCATTTTTTGAGTATAATAAGTCTCTTATTCTTTTTAATAACATTGTTATTCATTGTTATTCTGAAGCTAACCAATAATAAATAAAATACTTCTTACCATTAATGCGACTTCCTGAACAGGTGCGGTAGTTAAAGTTAAAGTACCAATGATTGTCACACACACACTAGGTGTGGTGAAATTTTTCTTCTGCATTTAACCCATCCCCTTGATCACCCCCTGGGAAGTGAGGGGAGCAGTGGGCAGCAGCGGTGCCACGCCTGGGAATCATTTATGGTGATTTAACCCCCAATTCCAGCCCTTAAAAACCGATGGATGAATTAAAATGCATGAGAATATTTTATATTTGCGATTACCAGCGGAATTATTCATTACTTATCATGTTAAGCAATGTCAGCTAAGATTTATCTGAGAGCCAGATGCAGTCATCAAAAGAGCCACATCTGGGTCGAGGGCCATAGGTTCCCTACCCCTGCTTCAAAGGGTTAAAATAACATTTAGAAAAATCGTGTTTGGTATTTTTGTGTAGGGAAGAAGTTGATTGGGTAGTTTGAAACAGAAAAACAAGTCCAAACTGTGTTCATGCTCTTTGAAAATGAAAAACTTACTGTTTATGTCCTGATTGGCTTTGAAGAATTTGTCAAATAACCTCCAATGTATTGTAAACCTGTGAAAAAATTGGACATTTTAATTTTAATCTTTCAATTTTTGTAAAACCAACTTTTCTTACTTGTTGGTATATGTTTTTATGTTAAGGATCTGCATGATTCCTGAAATGTTTAAATCAAACCATCCAGTCATAGCAGAGGTATTTACGAAACAAGCCGTTTGGAATTTGAGTAGCTAGTGACGCATTTGGCACTAGTTACTCTACGTCGGCGGCTATCTCCTGGTATGGTAAAGTTTTACCCCAAAAGATTTTCGCGAGTCCACCGTTGTAGTCCGACGCTGTAGTCAATAAGCGCCTTAATTTTCTCTGTCCTGTTATTGTGGGACAGACTTGCTCGTACATGCACATGCATCTTCTGCTTTTTCCATTTGTAATACAAAGTTGGGTATAGTTCAAAGTTATAGTATCTGTCAGTAGACTTGCTATGGAAGCACTAAAAACTACAACACAGCGGATGGGGAGAAGACGCAGTCATAGCGTAGCCATGTAAATAAGACCGCCCACAAAATTGCACATCCTGAAGAGACTGTCAGAAAGCGGTTTGAAGACAGCGTGTCAAAAATAATCTGCAGAATTATAAACAAAGAACTGCCATTAAATTACATTGTAGACCACAAGGAAGGGGTTTAAATTTGGGGTAAAAATCATAGTATGAAAATCCATATATACCGTAATTTTCGGACTATAAGTCGCAGTTTTTTTCAGTTTGTCCGGGGGTGCAACTTATACTCAGGAGCAATTTATGTGTGAGATTATTAACACATTACCGTAAAATATCAAATAATATTATTTACCTCATTCACGTAAGAGACTAGACGTATAAGAGTTCATGGAATTTATCGATTAGGAGTGACAGATTGTTTGGTAAACGTATAGCATGTTCTATATGTTATAGTTATTTGAATGACTCTTACCATAATATGTTATGTTAACATACCAGGCACCTTCTCAGTTGGTTATTTATGTCTCATATAACGTACACTTATTCAGCCTGTTGTTCACTATTCTTTATTTTAAATTGCCTTTCAAATGTCTTTTCTTGGTGTTGGGTTTTATCAAATAAATTTCCCCCAAAATTGCGACTTATACTCATACTTGCCAACCTTGAGACCTCCGATTTCGGGAGGTGGGGGGGCTTGGTCTCGGGTGGGCCGGAGGCTTGGTTGGGGTGGGGGCCTGGTTAAGAGGGGCGGAGTATAATTCACCAACTCAGTATTTCATATATATTTCATATATATATATGTATGTATGTATGTATGTGTATATATGTGTATATATATATATGTATATATATGTATGTATGTATATATATATGTATGTATGTATGTATATATATATGTATGTATGAAATACTTGACTTTCAGTGAATTCTAGCTAAATATATTTATTCTATTACATATATAAATAAAATAAATAGTTGAATTTCAGACGGCACCTATCAAATACACAGTTATAAAAACACAGTTGTTCTACTAACTGTACTGTGCTTGCTGGTTACTGAAAAAACAACAACACTTAACTTTCACTATTCGGCAGGTGCGACCTATACACCGAAAAATACGGTAATAGGGTACACAACAAAAATGATGGCCATTACTACAACAACAAATTTACACAAAGGACAAAAAAGTCAGCATTTGTCCACTGAGTGTAACAAAATCATCCTACAACAACTTAATAGCCTTACCCCGATAGATGGTTTTGACTCAACATGCTCAGAGTGTGGAAATAATGAATTATTATGTAAACGTGACAATGTGAGCTAGTGTAAAAAAAAGACATACAAAAATGTCCTAAAAATTGAGATTAATGATATCTTACTTTCCATCTATTCTGGGTCGTCCCCACAGAGAATGTCAAGACGGGGGTGTGGATCGAGGAGACAAGAGCTTCAGCTGTGGCCATCCAGTTTGGGGACTCGCTTTCGGACCCAGACCTCCAAAGGCGAGCGCAGCCTGGACAGGCTGTGCTAAACCGGCACCAAAAGGGAACAACAGTTTACTTCTGGCCACAGGCTTGGAAAACGGCGTGATCAAAATCTGGAACGTTCTCACAGGTGATGAGTGCTCGCCTCCCGTTGATGACATCATGTTGCGGTTTAACCGTCTTTTCCTCTTTTACGTCGATCAGGCGTCGCCGTGTTTGACCTCCACGGCCACGAAGGCGTCGTTCGACACCTTGCGTTTCCCCGGAACGGGACGCTGACGCTCGTCTCTTCTTCCCGGGACAAGACTTTGAGGATATGGGACCTGGCGCACAAAGGTACACAAAGCCTTTGCACTCTGCAATGCTACACAAGTGGAAAAAGAAGTGGAGCATTGTCATATAAAAGTCTTAAGGACTATATAAACTTTTGGCACTTCCCGTCAGTGTTCTTCTTCCGGTCATTTGTGTCATGTTTCCTGCGCAGGTAAGAAGGTTCATGTGCTGTTGGGTCATAAGGACTGGATCAGCTGCTGCAGCGTGTCGCCAGACTGCAGCATGATAGCCACGGTGGGCCGGTTTGACAGAGTGAGTGTCGTAAGCCATCACTTAGAAAATGCCGCAGGAAGATAACGGTTACCGTCGTTTGGTTTGCATCTCCCTCAGATGGTGTGCCTGTGGAGTCTGCGCTCATACACCTTCATCAGGAACCTAACGGGCGGTGACCACAAGACCCTGTACCTGCTCTCCTCCTGCGACTTCTCCCCTGACGGCGCCCTGTTGGCCACGGCGGCCTTCAGCGGCGCTAGCTGGTGGATCGACCTGTGGGATCCGTACACCGCCGAGAAACTGGCCACTCTGGTGTAAGGAAAAACCTCTTCCCCTGCTAGGTTTAAAGGCCTACTGAAACCCACTACTACCGACCACACAGTCTGATAGTTTATATATCAATGATGAAATCTTAACATTGCAACACATGCCAATACGGACGGTTTAGTTGACTAAATTGCAATTTTAAATTATCCTGCTGAAAACGTCGCGGTATGATGATGCGTATGATGACGCGTGCGCGTGAAGTCACGGATTCTAGCGGACATTTTGGTCAAGCACCGATCCTAGCTATAAGTCCTCTGCTTTAATCGCATAATTCCACAGTATTCTGGACATCTGTGTAGCTGAATCTTTTGCAATTTGCTCAATTAATAATGGAGACGTCAAAGAAGAAAGATGTAGGTGGGAAGCGGTGTATTGCGGCCGCCTATAGCAACACAAACACAGCCGGTGTTTCCTTATTTACATTCCCGAAATATGACGGTGAAGCTTTACTATGGAACAGAGAGGTCAAGCGAACATGGTTCCCTACCACATGTCAACCGGCAGGTTTGGGTGATAAAATGGTGGTAATAAGTCGGCTCCTACTGTAGACATGAGTGGAGAGCTTGCGTCGTTCCTCCTGCAGCTGCAGACTCTCTTGCCTCCTCCCACCGGCCGCCGCTGACCGTCGGATACTTCCACCGTGGAGAAAGAAGGAAAAAAAAAAAATTCTCAGCCTGGCCCGACCAGCTGCTTTCGCCTCGATGAGAAACGTGGCTTCCCTCGGAGACACTGGCGGTCACCACACCTGTGGCCACACGCCTCCGACTTTCAGGTTGTACAAGTACGACCATATAATCTCACTAAAACACTAGTAACACAATAAGCAGATAAAGGATTTTCCAGAATTATCCTAGTAAATTTGTCTAATAACATCTGAATCGCTCCCACTGCCCTAGTCTTTTTTTTTTCTAGTCCTTCACTCTTCCCTTTCCTCATCCACAAATCTTTCATCCTCGCTCAAAATCGTCGCTTTCTCGGTCCGAATCGCTCTTGCTGCTTGTGGCCATGATTATAAACGATGTGAGGAGCTCCACAACCCGTGACGTCACGCGCACATTGTCTGCTACTTCCGGTACAGGCAAGGCTTTTTTATTAACGACCGAAAGTTGCAAACTTTATCGTTGATGTAAATCCTTTCAGCAAAAATATGGCAATATCGCGAAATGATCAAGTATGACACATAGAATGGACCTGCTATCCCCGTTTAAATAAGAAAATCTCATTTCAGTAGGCCTTTAAGTCACAGGCATTACCGCCATCGAAAGCAGGACATGGCTGCAGCCAGCAGAGGTGCTATTGTGTAAAATCTCAATACAACATGTAAACCATGGGTAGCATTTTTGCGCTAAATACAATGGAGGAACAGTTTTGTTGTGATACCGCATGTTGTGTTTTGACAGCCCGCGGGCAGATTTTAATCTCATTTTAAAATGCTCGCTATCAGCGTACATCAGTCAACACTTGTCACATGACCTGACTTCTAACTCTTCCCGCAGAGACTACTTTGAGGGCTACGGGCAAAACCAGCTTTCTTCCATCCAGTTTTCACCAAACGGCTTGCACCTCTCCATCGTGACAGAAAAAAGGTGAGTCCGTCGTCACGGTAACGCTGGCTCTCACAGAGAAAGTGGGGGAGAAAAATGGCTGACTTGTCACATTCGCAGACCACTTTGCATCTGGGAGCCGGGCAAACCAGGCATGGTCATGCAGACCAGAGCTGACAGGGATTCTAATGGACTGTGCTGCAACTACCATCCACAAGGTGGGGTAGTCGCCACAGGGTAAGTAGTTTTTTTTTCTTAAACTTAAAACTGAGTTAAAGTGACGACATAATACAAACTCCGTTTCCATATGTGTTGGGAAAGTGTGTTAGATGTAAATATAAACGGAATACAATGATTTGCAAATAATTTTTAACCCATATTCAGTTGAGTATGCTACAAAGACAACATATTTGATGTTCAAACTGATAAACATTTTTTTTTTTGCAAATAATCATTAACTTTAGAATTTGATGCCAGCAACACGTGACAAAGAAGTTGGGAAAGGTGGCAATAAATACTGATAAAGTGGAGAAATGCTCATCAAACACTTATATGGAACATCCCACAGGTGTGCAGGCTAATTGGGAACAGGTGGGTGCCATGATTGGGTATAAAAGCAGCTTACATGAAATGCTAAGTAATTCACAAACAAGGATGGGGCGAGGGTCACCACTTTGTAAGCAAATTGTTGAATAGTTTTAGAACAACATTTCTCAAAGAGCTATTGCAAGGAATTTAGGGATTTTACCATCTACAGTCCGTAAAATCATCAAAAAGTTTAGAGAATTTGGAGAAATCACTGCACATAAGCAATGATGTTACGGACCTTTGATCCCTCAGGCGGCTCTGCATCAAAAACCGACATCAGTGTGTAAAGGAAATCACCACATGGGCTCAGGAACACTTTATAAAACCACTGTCAGTAACTACAGTTGGTCGCTACATCTGTAAGTGCAAGTTAAAACTACTATGCAAAGACAAACCCATTTATCAACAACATCCTGAAACATCGCCGGCTTGGCTGGGCCCGAGCTCATCTAAGATGGACTGATGCAAAGTGGAAAGGTGTTCTGTGGTCTGACGAGTCCACATTTCAAATTATATTTGGAAACAGAGGACGTGGTGTCCTCCAAAACAAAGAGGAAAATAACCATTCGGATTGTTATAGGCGCAAAGTTCAAAAGCCAGCATCTGTGATGGTATGGAGGTGTATTAGTGCCCAAGGCATGGGTAACTTACACATCTGTGAAGGCACCATTAATTCTGAATGGTCCATACAGTTTTTGGAACAACATATGTTGTCATCCAAGCAATGTTATCATGGACGCTCCTGCTTATTTCAGCAAGACAAGTGTTACAACAGCGTGGCTTCGTAATAAAAGAGTGTGGGTACTTTCCTGGCCCGCTTGCAGTCCAGACCTGTCTCCCATGGAAAATGTGTGGCGCCTTATGAAGCGTAAAATATGACAGCGGAGACCCCGGACTGTTGAACGACTGAAGCTCTACATAAAACAAGAATGGGAAAGAATTCCACTTTCAAAGCTTCAACAATTAGTTTCCTCAGTTCCCAAACGTTTATTGAGTGTTGTTAAAAGAAAAGGTGATGTAACACAGTGGTGAACATGCCCTTTCCCAACTACTTTGGCACGTGTTGCAGCATGAAATTCCAAGTTAATTATTTGCAACAAAAAAAAAGTTTGAGTTTGAACATCAAATATGTTGTCTTTGTAGTGCATTCAATTGAATATGGGTTGAAAAGGATTTGCAAATCATTGTATTCTGTTTATATTTACATCTAACATAATTTCCGACCTCATATGGAAACAGGGTTTGTACATTTTTCAAAGCCCTATGTTTTCTAAATCTCTTTTCTACAAAATGTTTCGTTTATTAACATATATAGCACATTTAAAAAGAACCCAGGTGGCCAAAGTGCACGTGTTGTCACATTGTAACGTAGAATGATGGAAAAAAAAATCAATAGAAAAATATACCTTAAAAGCAGCACAAGATACATCACCTAAAAATACTAAAATGTAATAAAAACATTTAAAAAATTATAAAACAAGAAAGAAAATGACTAGGGTATCCTGCCCACCTGGATGTGAACGCCACAGAGTAAAACTGCTTTTAACTTCGATTTTAAGAGACTAAGAGGATCTAATATTTTTTTAATTTTAGGTGCCGCAATGAAAAAAAAATGTTTTTAAATTATAATGTATATTTTTCAAATAAATACAAATGACAAAATAAAGCATTAAAATGTTTATAAAATAAAATACATTTTTAAATATTAATATTTTTAAAAATGCTAAAAAAACATTGTATACAATAGTGATTTTGTATATTAATACATAAAATTATACAAAAACAAGTACATTTCTACTTTAAATGTGGAAAATAAAAAAATTACACAAAAAAGGGGAATATTGACATTCCAAATTTTCAGGACTAAAATGTCATACCAAGGACACAATAGTGTGTTTATTTTTATATAAAGGCCAAAAATATTTAAACAAATGCAAATATAGCAGCCTTGCTAGGAATAGAAATACAAATAGGGACAGCTTGGCGCAGTGGGAGAGTGGCCATGCGCAACCCGAGGGTCCATGGTTCAATCCCCACCTAGTACCAACCTCGTCACGTCCGTTGTGTCCTAAACAAGACACTTCACCCTTGCTCCTGATGGGTGCTGGTTAGCGCCTTGCATGGCAGCTCCCTCCATCAGCGTGTGAATAGGTAAATGTGGAAGTAGTGTCGAAGCGCTAAGGTAGAAAAGTGCTATACAAGTACAACCCATTTAATTATTTAGTTTTTATTTACTGCATTATACTGCAAGCTGTGCCTAATATTTAGTTTTTTCTAATTAAAGTTAATTGGAAACATGTATGATGCGGTGCAGTTATGCCACCTAAAACTTTCATATTAAAACATGACATGCATACGGGTACAAAGCCACTACGTACCAAACAGGACATTTTTGTATCTACATCGTGTTAAATACCTCACTGTCTATGTAAATCAAAACCGAGCATTATTTCGTACCAATTAGTGTCAGAGGTCAAGTGTGCTTGATATTTCTGACAACAAAACACATATGTTGTGCCAGGACCCGCGATGGCCATGTGCGGTTCTGGAAGGCGCCCCAAACCGTGCCCAACCTGCGCCACCTTTGCCGCTCCATCCTGCGCGACTCGGTGTCCACACACCAGATGGAGCCGCTGCCCCTCCCCAAGAGGATCCTGGAGTACCTCACATACCGCGACATCCCTGACTGCTTTACGGGCCGCCGAGCCGCATCAGACACAACTTGGCGGCAAACTTAAGAGAAAAATAGGAAGCCCTGCCTTTTTTAAGCAACACAGCAGGCCTCATTTACAGCTAGTGATTGTTTAACTGCCTCATGTTGAAAATGTTTAATTTGTTAGATTTTAATGGAGCCTGTCGTTTGATTGGTTGAGACATTCCCACACTAAAGTTTTATTGCACTAGTAAGTCACTGTTAAATGATATATATTCTTAAATATATATAATACTGCTGCTAATTTATTTTGTATATAAGAAACTTGTTTCTAATGTTCCACCTCTGATCTCATGCACCACTACTGCACCTGCATGCTAACTGCTGCATAAACGAACCACAGGAAGTAGTTTTATTAAAAACCTTTACGCACACATTTGTGTCGTTCTTTGTGTTTTATTGTGGTGGATGTGGGGAATAAACATGCAACGTAAGTACTGACTGACTGTAAGGCTGCCATTGGTGACCCCTAAGAGGCCTCACTGACCACCAGGTCCCTAACCGCTTGGAACGCCGCCACCATGGAGCTTAGCTGGATCTTCTCGTTTGTGCCGGATGCTAACCTGTGCCTGCGGATGGAGAGGACGCCGCTTTTTAGTCAACACTTAACTTTGGCGCACCGTCAAAGTCATGTGACTTACTCCACGTCAGCTAGCTTGATGAGCAAACCCATTCGGACAGAGGCCGGGAAGTCCACTACAAGAAAAATAAAATAACAATTGGAAACAGACTGCAACAAACACAAGTTAAAGTACCAATGATTGTCACACATATACTAGGTGTGGTGATCACCCCCTGGGAGGTGAGGGGAGCAGTGGGCAGCAGCGGTGCCGCGCCCGGGAATCATTTTTGGTGATTAAACCCCCAATTCCAACCCTTGATGCTGAGTACCAAGCAGGGAGATAATGGGTCCCATTTTTATAGTCTTTGGTATGACTCGGCCGGGGTTTGAACTCACAACCTACCAATATCAGGGCGGACACTCAAACCACTAGGCCACTGAGTAGAATAAACTTTCTAGTAATTAAAAAGAAAATGGGCTTTAATCTGTGGAATATTCTGCCTGTGACGAAATGTAAATATACACAATGTATATGTTATTATTTTTAATTCAAACAAGTAATTTCAGCAATTAAATTTCCTTTTGGAGGTCTTTAACATACTGAAAAATATACTAAATCTAATAATACAACTTTAACAATTGACATCCAACAATTAAACAAGGTGACACGGTAAAGAATCTGGGTATTATCTTCGACCAAACTCTCTCCTTTGAGCCACACATTAAAAGCGTTACTAAAACGGCCTTCTTTCATCTCCGTAATATCGCTAAAATTCGCTCCATTTTGTCCACTAACAACGCTGAGATCATTATCCATGCGTTTGTTACGTCTCGTCTCGATTACTGTAACGTATTATTTTCGGGTCTCCCCATGTCTAGCATTAAAGGATTACAGTTGGTACAAAATGCGGCTGCTAGACTTTTGACAAGAACAAGAAAGTTTGATCATATTACGCCTAGACTGTATATACCTTTATATATATATATACCTATATATATATACCTATACTGGCTCACCTGCACTGGCTTCCTGTGCACTTAAGATGTGACTTTAAGGTTTTATTACTTACGTATAAAATACTTAACGGTCTAGCTCCAGCCTATCTTGCCGATTGTATTGTACCATATGTCCCGGCAAGAAAAAATTTTGAAATCTATGTTAGCTTAGGATGCATTTCCTGCTATTTTGAGTCAAAATCTAACAATATTCCCCTGACCAAAATTTCACATTTATTAGCAAATATTTTCATAAAAATGTATCATATGATGAAATTTATATATACAAGTTTACACATACATCAAATTCTTGCACACTTTTGGATTATAGACAAAAATAGGCCTACAAATGGATTAACCAGAATTTTTCTCCGTAAACTCACTTTACTTAGATGCCTTGCCGATTTCGCGTGGTCAAAGAGTGCCACCATTCCCCGAGATCCATAGTTCACAATGTCCTTGCAATATAAGCACTGAGCATGTCCCGGTTCATCGCACTTTGCAATGAAATCGCTGATCAGTTCGTCTACTTCTACGATATTGTTGTTAATCTTCACCTTCAGTTTGATAGATATATCGAGCCATGCCCAGTTCCACTTGTTTCTCACGCCCTTATCGATATCTTTCGCTAATGAAGCATTCCTATCTTGAATAAGCTTAACCATGTCCGAAACTGTTTTGTCAACAAAGAAACGTGTTAATTGAGAGCTACTGTGTTTTCTTTCCAGATTAGTCGCCGATAATATCAACCAATATAAACAGAATACGAGTTCAGAAACGCTCACAATAATTGAAGATCAGGGAAAAGATATTGTTGGCAAACGACGCATGCAGACGCCTATAACGGGCAATGTCATTGCTTGATGTTGTCAGCTGATAGTAGAGCTAGCCAATCTGGTGCCTTCACGCATTGGCATTATATTTTTCGCGGGAATTCTCTGCCTTGTACTGATAACTAGGTCAACGCAGAGACAAAAACCATGAGTACCTAACCCCTCCTATAATTTTCTCCCAGGATTTAAACGATTCAGAGAAATGACCCTGGCGGCGCCAAAATCGGCGGAATTCCTCGGATCCGCGGAAAATTCCCTTGCCTGTATACTCTAGCCTTTAAATAGACCCCCTTATTAGACCAGTTGATCTACTGTTTCTTTTCTTTTTCTCCTCTGTTCCACTCTCCCTTATGGAGGGGGGGGGGACACAGGTCCGGTGGCCATGGATGAAGTGCTGGCTGTCCAGAGTCCAGACCCAGGATGGACCGCTCGCCTGTGTATCGGTTGGGGACATCTCTGCGCTGCTGATCCGCTTCTTTCTGGGATGGTTTCCTGCTGGCTCCACTTTGGACGGGACTCTCGCTACTATATTGGATCCACTTTGGACTGGACTCTCATCGTTGTTAGATCCACTATGGATTGGACTTTCACAATATCATGTTAGACCAGCTCGACATCCATTGCTTTCGCTCCCCTGGGGGGTGGGGGGGTTGCCCACATATGCGGTCCTCTCCAAGGTTTTTCAGTGTCAATCAATCAATCAATGATTATTTATATAGCCCTAAATCACTAGTGTCTCAAAGGGCTGTACAAACCACAACGACATCTTCGGTAGAGCCCACATAAGGGCAAGGAAAACTCACACCCAGTGGGACTTCCACCCAGTGGGACGTCGTTGACAATGATGACTATGAGAAACCTTAGGGAGGACCGCATATGTGGGCACCCCCCCCCCTAGGAGAGCCGAAAGCAATGGATGTCGAGAGGGTCTAACGTGATACTGTGAAAGTTCAATCCATAGTGGATCCAACACAACCGTGAGAGTCCAGTCCAAAGTGGATCCAACACAGCAGAGAGAGTCCCGTCCACAGTGGAGCCAGCAGGAAACCACCACAAGCAGAGGCGGATCAGCAGCACAGGGATGTCCCCAACCGATACGCAGGCGAGCGGTCCATCCTGGTTCCCGGCTCTGTACGAGCGGTCCATCCTGAATCCCGACTCAGGACAGCCAGCACCTCATCCATGCCCACCGGACCGGACCCCCTCCAGTGGGACAGAGGAGAAAAAGAAAAGAAACGGCAGATCAACTAGTCTAAACAGGGAGTCTATTTAAAGGCCTACTGAAATGAGATTTTCTTATTTAAACGGGGATAGCAGGTCCATTCTATGTGTCATACTTGATCATTTCGCGATATTGCCATATTTTTGCTGAAAGGATTTAGTAAAGAACATCCACGATAAAGTTTGCAACTGTCGGTGTTAAGAGAAATGCCCTGCCTCTACCGGAAGTCGCAGACGATGACGTCACCCGTGTGATGGCTCCTCACATATTCACATTGTTTTTAATAGGAGCCTCCAACAAAATGTGCTATTCGGACCGAGAAAACGACAATTTCCCCATTAATTTGAGCAAGGATGAAAGATTCGTGTTTGAGGATATTGATAGCGACGGACTAGGAAAAAAATAAAAACGCGATCTCATTGGGACGGATTTTGATGTTTTTAGACACATATACTGAGTTAATTCTGGTAAATCCCTTATCTTTCTATTGTGTTGCTAGTGTTTTAGTGAGTTTAATAGTACCTGATAATCGGTGTCTCATGGGAGTCGACGGCAGCTACGGACGGCACAAGCTCAGCTTTTTTCCGGTAAGAACTGACTTTTTAAACAAAATTTTCATACTTCCTAAAAACCCGTAACGTCTTGCGTACACGTCATCATTACATGACGTTTCGAAGACGAAACTCCCGGGAAATTTAAAATTGTAATTTAGTAAACTAAAAAGGCCGTATTGCCATGCGTTGCAATGTTAATATTTCATCATTGATATATAAACTATCAGACTGCGTGGTGGGTAGTAGTGGGTTTCAGTAGGCCTTTAAAGGCTAGAGTATACAAATGAGTTATAAGGTGAGACCTAAATGCTTCTACTGAGGTAGCATCTTGAACTGAGGGCATTCCAGAGTACTGGAGCCCGAACGGAAAACGCTCTATAGCCCGCATACTTTTTTTGGGCTTTGGGAATCACTAATAAGCCGGAGTCCTTTGAACGCAGATTTCTTGCCGGGACATATGGTACAATACAATCGGCAAGATAGGATGGAGCTAGACCGTGTAGTTTTTTATACGTAAGTAGTAAAACCTTAAAGTCACATCTTAAGTGCACAGGAAGCCAGTGCAGGAGAGCCAGTATAGGCGTAATATGATCAAACTTTCTTGTTCTTGTCAAAAGTCTAGCAGCCGCATTTTGAACCAACTGTTATCTTTTAATGCTAGACATGGGGAGACCCGAAAATAATACGTTACAGTAATCGAGGCGAGAAGTAAGAAACGCATGGATAATGATCTCAGCGTCGTTAGTGGACAAAATGGAGCGGATTTTAGCGATAATAGGGAGATGAAAGAAGGCCGTTTTAGTAATGCTTTTGATGTGTGACTCAAAGGAGAGAGTTGGGTCGAATATAATACCCAGATTCTTTACCGAGTCGCCTTGTTTAATTGTCAAATGTTAAAGTTGTATTAGCAGGACCGATAATCAGCATTTCCGTTTTTTTGGCGTTGAGTTGCAGAAAGTTAGCAGACATTGTTTAATTTCTTTAAGACACGCCTCCAGCTGACTACAATCAGGCGTGTTGGTCAGCTTTAGGGGCATGTAGAGTTGGGTGTCATCAGCATAACAGTGAAAGCTAACACCGTATTTGCGTATGATGTCACCTAGCGGCAGCATGTAGATGCTGAAGAGTGCAGGGCCAAGGACTGAACCCTGGGGAACTCCACACGTTACCTTAACATAGTCCGAGGTCACATTGTTATGGGAGACGCACTGCATCCTGATAGTCTGGAGCGCTACGCACTGTGGGTCCGATTTGGTATTCATATGGATATTAAAGTCCCCCATTATAATTAAATTATCAGCGTGCGTCACTAAATCAGCAACAAACTCTGAGAATTCATTGATAAAGTCCGAATAGGGCCCTGGGAGGCGGTAGATAACAGCCAGGTATAGAGGCAGCAGTGTGGCAGACCTCATAGTAAGCACCTCAAACGATTTACATTATTTATGTTAGGACTAAGGTTAAAGTTTTGCTTGTATATTAGTGCGACCCCCCCACCCCTTTTAAGGGGACGGACAATATGCGCATACGTATAGTTAGGAGGAGATGCCTCATTTAGCGCAAAAAAGTTGTCTGGTTTAAGCCAGGTTTCGCTGAGACCGATGACGTTAAGATTGTTGTCTCTGATGACCTCATTAACTAATAACGTTTTGGGAGACAATGATCTTATGTTTAAAAAACCTATATTATAGGTAGTGGGCTGTTGTAGGGAATTTTTGATCAAATTATCCGTAGTAGCCATATTAATAATGTTGTGTTTATTATGCGTAGTGGACTTAAGATAATTACGACCATATCTAGGAATTGATATGACGGGAATTTTCAGATTGTTTGTTTGGTGCTCTGATAAACTGAACGCATCATAGTTTGCCAACTCAGTAAAACGCATGTCCAACTCTGAAACAATCACAGTAGAAAAAACTTGTTCTAACTTAACTGACTCCTTACCTAGGCCAGTAGGCCCGTGTCTTCCTTTTAAATCCGGCTTCAGGATGGAGGGAAGTGGTGTTCTGTGGGGATTAGCCTTTTGCTATGATTTTAGCCCCGCTCGGCATCCGCGTTTCCGATCACACCGCTTGCGTCTATTCCTTTGACGGCCTCCGCTGGTACTATACACCGCTGCTTCACAGGCTGCTGGATGTAGCCGGCGAAGTATTCTCATGCTAGCTGGTCGGTTTAGCAAGCACGCGTCATTCAGTCCAAAACGGCCCAATCCTTCCACATCCACAATTGTCTGGCGGTCGTAAGTGATCACGGAGTGACCACGCTGTAAGCCAGCCATGAAATTTGCAAAATTTTCCGGTATTTAAATGTTCCATCTTTAGCAAGAGCCCCTTGACGTCGCAGCCCGTCCGGGCGCCGCCATCTGTCACCGACGTACCACTGGGGTGAGTTTTTCCTTGCCCTTATGTGGGCTCTACCGAGGATGTCGTTGTGGTTTGTGCAGCCCTTTGAGACACTTGTGATTTAGGGCTGTATAAATAAACATTGATTGATAAATCTTGAGATCATGTGCTACCTGGCGCATTCACAGATTTTCTCTTTAATTGTACTATTCACCTATACTGGCCTTTTGGTTAGAGTGTCCGCCCTGATATCGGTACGTTGTCAGTTCAAACCCTGGCCGAGTCATACCAAAGACTATAAAATGGGACCCATTACCTCCGTGATTGGAACTCAACATCAAGGGTTGGAATTGGGGGGGGATTAAATCATCAAGAGATTCCAGGAGCGCGGCCACCGCTGCTGCTCACTGCTCCCCTTACCTCCCAGGGGGTGAACAAGGGGATGGGTCAAATGCAGAGGACACATTTCCCCACACCTAGAGTGTGTGTGTGACAATCATTGGTAATAAAACTTAAAACATGGCTACTTAAAGTGGTCTGATGAAAAGGAAAGTGCTGCAGCTGTATACCCAGCAGAGGGTGCTTTTTCAATGTACTCAACATTTACAACCAGAAAGATGATTTGACAAGATGTGGAGATGTGTAACTTTTTTTATATAGAATATTCCATATGTTTAGCTTGTAATGGTTTGTGTTAAAGCACATTTTAAATGTTTTTTGATGACAGAGTCACAGAGAAGCAATTTTGGGGCTTTTTATGGATGCATTCATTATTTGCATTTTTTCGCCATTGGTTGGGGGTTTTGGAAAGTAACTCTGTAGATAGCAGGGCTCTACTGCATTGTACTGTGAAACGCATAGGTAGTTGGCCATTTTGGTTTGCAGGAGCCATTTTTTTAGTGTGTTTTTGTGTAATGTAGACCATGTTTAACTTAATCCATACTGCATAAAGTGCCATGTAAGCTTGCGACAGAATAGATCATATAAGCAGAGCAGTTTATGGCAGTTAGTGCGCTGATCGCTAGCTATCGTAACTGCTAACATGAATATAAGACCTTTTTACTTCATACCCCTGCCAAGGAAAGTACATGGTGTGCCTGTTTATTTATTTTTCAATAAAACTTGTTAGATTCCAGTTAGGGCTGGGCGATGTATCGATATACTCGATATATCGCGGGTGTGTCTCTGTGCGATATAGAAAATGACTAAATCGTGATATTGGAGGATACGTTCTCACTAGGGGTGTAACGGTACGTGTATTTGTATTGAACCGATTTGGTACGGGGGTTTCGGTTCGGTTCGTAGGAGTACCGAACGACCCGGACATATTAAGTAGCGCACCGCACGTTTTGTAAACAATGCACATCGAGGCATTAGTGGTGCAACGGATCAACATTGATCCGTTCGGATCAATATCTTCGGTTCGGCACACACGTGATCCGCGGTCTGAATTATGAAAAAAAAAAAAGTTGTTCGCACAGCGTGGTAATGGCGAGCGGAGTAACGGAGGAACTTGAACGCCCCGTGCCATTTAATCGGTGTGTTTATAGGTGCAGACTCCATTGTGCTAAACGAGGGTTTTAAACACATGCTGAAAGTGCTTCAGCCACATTACGACATCCCGTCGCGCACCAACTTCAACGTTAAGATTGTGCCAGTTTTTATGAGCAAGGGAAGAAAAAAGTTGTGGACGAACTATCCCGAGCGACATCACTTGCGCTCACGACAGAAGGGTGGAGGTCCAGGGGAACTATATGACCATAAGCGCTCATTTCATCACAGCAGAGTGGGAGATGAGAAGACACGCCCCCTCTACGAGAGTCACCTTGAGCAGGTACTGACACAAGCAGTGGAGGAAAGGAGAAATCCCTTTTTATGTGGCACTGTTTTTCATTAATTATGTTAAAAAATATATATTATGCCTTGTGCACTTGAACTAGATTTTATATATTTTAATTTAATAATTTAAAAGTGTTACAAAACAAAACGGCAAAACTTCTGTTTATTTGTCTTGTCTTTTTTTTTTTTTTGCTGATTCGAAAAAAAAATGATCAAATCCGTGAGTTTTTTGATCCGTTGCACCCCTACGAGGCACCATAAATTGATTTATGTGGACCCCGACTTAAAACAGGTTGAAATACTTATTGGGGTGTTACCATTTAGTGGTCAATTGTGCGGAATATGTACTGTACTGTGCAATCTACTAATAAAAGTTTCAATCATTCAAAAAAACAACACACGGCATGCTAGCAACGACTGGGCTATGATAGACTGACCATACCTCCTCTTTTCACCGGACATGTCCTCTTTTGCGGGGCTGTCCGGGTGGAGTTTCTTAAATGCCTCAAAAGTCCGGCATTTTAAGTTAGGGTTGAGTGTATTTTCAATGTACGTTAAGAAGGGGTTCAAAACAAGACAATTTGTGCACACAGCAGCATTCGTGAGGGAGGGACAGAGACAGACAGAGCGAGAGAGTTATGATAAACATGCATGCGTCGCCAGGCTCTGATTTAATTTTTTAATATCTATAGCAGGGGTTTCAAAAGTGTGCCCCGGAGGCCATTTGCGGCACACACCTAATGTTTTAAAGGCCCATGGCACATTCTAAAAATACTAATAAAATAAACAAAAACATAAACAAAAGTGAAATAAAAAAGCTTAAAGGCTAAATGTAATGTAGAAAAAGTAGCAACGTTGTCTAATTAAACAAAGCTGTTTTTTCTTTCAAACTGTCATTGCTCAAAACATATTATTGAATCAAAATCAATGTTATTATGAATTATTGACCTATCCAAGTTTCCGATTACTTCACATCAAAATATTTTTGGTGGAAGATTTAGCAAATTTGTTAAATAAATAATCAAAAAATGTATATTTAGTTTTTTTCTTACTTTACCGAAAATGAACCGAACCGTGACCTCCGAACCGAGGTACGTACCGAACCGAAATTTTTGTGTACCGTTACACCCCTAGTTCTCACGCAGTTGCTTTTAGCTGCGGGCTTTACACTACAGGGTCTTCTCACTCTTACGTGTCTCTACTTCTCACAGACAGCAAGCGCACCTTCATACATATGTCACATACTGCACGTATACGCCTTCGCGGAGCAGAGAGGTAGTGGCATGGGTAATGTTAGCTGTGATGCGAGTGGTAATACGAGAGAGAGATGGTGCGAATCTGGTAACAAACGGAGGAATAATTAATTTCCAAGAAAAACAGCACGGAGTGCATCGTCTGGTGGTGGTTTGGCTTCAAGCGGGAAGATTAACAATTATGCGGCAAAAGCGTTGCTACAAAAAGTAGCATTACTGCTAATGTGTAGCATCATTTGAAAAGTCACCCGCTAGAGAATGAAGAGTGCTTGAAACTCTGCATGTCAACATCTTGGCCGTTGCCACACCCACAGAATGCCGGAGTAAACATTTCCAGATCAACACCGTAAGGAAAAAAATAGTCAACAACAAAAGGAGATAACGTCCACAGGAACCTACCCTTACACTATTTGATTTCCTATTATGCAGCTCATTTTTATTTGACACATTTTTAAATATCTTGTGTGACATCATGCACAAAAGTATACTCTATTGTTGTAAACTATTATCGTGGCGTTCTGTACAAAAAGTGCACTTTATTTTAGTGTCGTTTTGATATGTCATCTTAGTGACATCATGCACAAAAGCGCACTAATAGCTTGTTTTAAAACATCTCTGACATTCTTGCACTTTCTGTTTTGAAATGACATGAATATTTGTGCCACTGTTTAATAATAGTTTTGGTAAATTGACTTAGTTGTGATTTCCCTCTCTGCATTAATGTTTAAAATTAGCATTTGTTAATGCAATGTGAACAAGAATGTTTTAATGTAGACGCATAGAATCATCATACTGCTTTGATTATATGCATTAATTGTTAATTCAAGGTTAAGGCAAAATATGGAGATATATATGGTGTATTGTGACATGGCATAAAAATATCCGAGCTATTAATAAAAGGCCATATCGCCCAGCCCTAATGCCAGTGTGTGTGTGTGTAAGTACTTTTTGAGCATATTCAACAATGCGTAATAATAACGACAACCGTGGTAACTTTGGTCATAATATTCTTGATTTGGAATTAGTAAGCAACAATATGAAATGTGACTCAAACCTCTTTAAAGTGTTTATGATTGCTATAGTTTGACCCTGAAACAGATTATTTCCACTTATATTATTTGCCATGTTAGGACCAAGAAACACACTTTCTGTTTGTTCTCACCTCGATGGATGAGCAGGTGGACTTCAGTGAGGATGTCCTGCAGTGCCAAACCTTTTAACGTCTTCAGCTCCAGGATCTCTGATGTGGTAAATTCAGGGGTTCTTAAAAAAATGTTTTTTGTTTTTTTAATTTGCCTCCAGGCCAGTTGACGAAAGGATACGCCTGTAAGCAGTGTTGAAGTCTTTATTGAGGGACCAGTCGAGGATGTTGGCGATGTCCGAGCGGAGGGGGTGACCCGTGCAGGTGTAAACCGTTTCCTCCGTGACCTTGGAGTACGCCATGCTGGTGCTCTGCAGTCACGACAGTCCATCACACACAAAGCTAAAAAAGAAGGAGAAGAAGGACCTACCTGCAGGATGTTGAGGGATCTTCTCATATCACCCGATGACAAGGTGACGACCGCCTTCATTCCGTCTGGAGTTATGTCGATACTGTGGAGAGGTTAAAAAAGATTAAATGTCCAGTGAAGGACGCTACAGTGAGCATTACTTAAGAAGGTAAAGTGTGTGTTTACACACCGCAGCATTACAACACTTACTTGGGTAATATCTCAATTATAGATTAAGTTACATATGTTATTTATGGATAGAATATTATGTAGGGGTAGTGCTGGGCGATAAGATGATACATATTGTGGGCACGATAGAAAAATGTCTATCGTGCCATTTTTATTTTTATCGTTTCAAGCGATAGGCTGTATTTTGTCCATAGAGCAGATGATTCATAGTAACGACAACAATAATTGCACATTCAGTAAGTTTGCGCAGTGTTTCCCGCGGCCGCCTTAACTACAAAGAGCCACGGGCTAAACTAATGTCTTAACAAGCTGCTACGCTTCGTACTGCCTCTGTCAGTACGTCTCTGCAGCACCCAGCATTGTCCCACCCACAGAACCATCTGATTGGTTACACGCAGAGCAGTAACAGCCAATCAGCAGTGCGTATTCAGACCGCATTGAGTCAATGCTCCTGCAGTGTGGTGAGCAGAAAGGTGTTTAGCTGGTAAGCATTAATTGATTGAGTGATTGATTGAAACTTTTATTAGTAGATGACACAGTACAGTACATATTCCGTACAAGTGACCACCAAATCGTAACACCCAAATAAGTTTTTCAATGTGTTTCAATGCTGGTTCTAGCTATTGGGCTGTTTCTAGTTTTATATTTTATTTGTATTATCTTTTTATCCTTATTCTTATTACTATTTTTTTTATTTATTAATTTTTTGCACTGTGGCACTTTGAAGTTGTTTGCTCAACGTAAAGTGCTTTTTTACAAATAAAATCTAGTGTTATTATCATTAAGTCGGGGTCCACGTTAATCAATTCATGGTATGGCAGCATAAGGCAGCGGAATCTCCCCAAATTATAATAAACACCTCCCTGTCAACTACAAATTTACACATACAAATTGGTGTAAGTGTAAATAAAGCTGTAGTCACTCACCAATAGCCAAAGCGTTGCATCACGCGGGAGTTGCCATTTTCTTTTTGAAAAGTTTGCTGTGTTGCGTAGTCGTGCGTCGGAGAAGCCAGCGCAAGAGGATGGTTGAGCCAAAGGGAACGCCCTGTGCGGTGCCCGTCAGGCACAGAGAAGAGCAAACGGCCATAACAAAGGCACATCCGAAGATACCGGCAAGGTGGTATCGTTTCAACTGCATAACTCTTTTAAAAAAAAAAATAAAAATAAAAAAAATATATATATATATATAAATATATGTACACAGTACAGGTCAAAAGTTTGGACACACCTTCTCATTCAATGGGTTTTCTTTATTTTTATGACTATTTACATTGTAGATTGTCACTAAAGGCATCAAAAAACTATGAATGAATAAATGTGGAGTTATGTACTTTACAAAAAAAGGTGAAATAACTGAAAACATGTTCTATATTCTCTTTTCTTCAAAATAGCCACCCTTTGCTCTGATAAGCTTCAAGGGAGTTTTCACTTTACAGGTGTCATAGTTTTGATGATTCAGTCACAATCAACAATGTAAATAGTCATGAAAATAAAGAAAATGAGATGTGTCCAAACTTTTGTCTTTTTTGCTGTAATTGGACCAATATCCAGTATTAATCTTAGATCGGGAGTTGGGACACCCATAGTATTATTCCCATGGTTCCTAGTAGTCCATCCATCCATCCATTTTCTACCGCTTATTCCCTTTCGGGGTCGCGGGGTAGTATTGAAACAAAAAGGGTATGGGCAACACGGCCACCTGCTATTTAGCAGTATTACTAGTACAGCAGGAAGGTGCCATATTTGTAATAAGGTGGGCAAAAAACAGCAATTGGCGAGGTCAGCACTTGACTTTTTACTGCCTTTGTGTTTAATAATTTTTCTTTTTTTGTTTCTGTGTTATTTATTTTTTTCATAGTATCTGCCGACAACAAAGAATACGGAAAAAATTTTATGGCTTAATTGGTCTCGTGCACAAAAAAGACCATTCGTTAAGGTCGTCGCAAGCCACGCTTTGGATCTGAAATCAACTTCATCAAGCGCAATTGAAAGCGTCTTGTAATTTGTTAAGGATGAGTGAGTGGTTTTGAATAACACTGAACATGTGTTTTGACTTCATAACTCCTTAAAGGGGAACATTATCACCAGACCTATGTAAGCGTCAATATATACCTTGATGGTGCAGAAAAAAGACCATATATTTTTTTAACCGATTTCCGAAATCTAAATGGGTGAATTTTGGCGAATTAAACGCCTTTCTGTTTATCGCGCTTGAGGCGATGACGTCAGAATGTGATGTCGCCGAGGTAATACAGCCGCCATTTTCATTTTCAACACATTACAAACACCGGGTCTCAGCTTTGTTACTTTCCGTTTTTTTGACTATTTTCATGCCTCGACGGTGTGTTGTCGGAGGGTGTAACAACACTAACAAGGAGAGATTCAAGTTGCACCACAGGCCCGAAGATGCCAAAGTGTCTGCCGCCAGACCCCCATTGAATGTGCTGGAGTGTCTCCACATTTTACCGGCGATGCTAAGGCAGACATGGCACAGAGATGTATGGATAACCTGCAAATGCATTTGCAACGATAGTCAACGAAATCACAAAGGTGAGTTTTGTTGATGTTGACTGCCAGCTAATCGATGCTAACATGCTACGCTAATCGATGCTAACATGCTATTTACCGGCGGTGCTAAAGCAGACATGCTACAGAGATGTATGGATAACCTGTAGATGCATTTGCAACTATATTACGTTTCTTTCCACCCACATTTAATGCAAAAAACACTTACCAATCGACGGATTTAAGTTGCTCCAGTGTCAAAAGATGCGAAAGTCCTGATCGTTTGGTCCGCACATTTTACCGGCGATACTAACGCAGCTATTCGGCCATGCTATGGCTATGAATAGCGTCAATACCTATTCGCTCAATAGCTTCAGTTTCTTCTTCAATACTTTCATACTCCAACCATCTGTTTCAATACATGCGTAATCTGTTGAATCGCTTAAGTCGCTGAAATCAGAGTTTGAATCCGAGCTAATGTCACTATATCTTGCTGTGGTATTCCCATTGTTTGTTTACATTGGTAGCACTGTGTGACGTCACAGGGAAATGGATAGTGGTTTCGAAGATAGCGAAAATAAGGCACTTTAAAGCTTTATTTAGGGATATTCCGAGACCGGTAAAATTTTGAAAAAAACTTCAAAAAAATGCAACAAGCCACTGGGAACTGATTTTTATTGTTTTTAACCCTTTTGAAATTGTGATAATGTTCCCCTTTAAAATGCATTCAGGTCTTCTGTTTTACTTTTAACAAAGGCTGGCGTAATAAAAAATGAATTTCTTAGTCAGGGGTCAAAAATCACATGTTTCTTGAATGCAGCCTTATAGCCATGGGTCCACTTGTCACAGACATAAAAGCCCACGGTAATTAAGTTTAGCATTCCAAATAAACAAAAACCTTAGAAAAGGGACACTGACCTCTCCTGCTGAATGACGTACTCCAGCCGAGGGATCATCTGGTCCGGCGAGAGCGGCCCGAAGCGAAACCTTGTGCAACGTGACTGCAGCGCTGGGATGATTTTGGACAGGTAGTTGCAGATCAAACAGAAGCGAGTGTTCTCTGTGAACTTCTCGATCACTGAGAGGAAGACGGTGAGATAAGTTTGAGGACAAAACACAGCCCGGATGTTAGATGCGGTAAATGTCTGCTGACTCACCTCGCCGCAATGCATTCTGGGCATCCTGAGTCATGGCGTCCGCCTCGTCCAGTATCACCAGTTTGAAGCCTTTCCTGCGCCACAAGAAAGACAGAGGAGGAAAAAAGAAAACAAAAGACGCCATCATCAGGGTTTCCTGCAGCGCTTTGTTGCTAAGGCGGCCGCATTAATAACAAAGAGATGCCGCCTAAGCTAAAGTCTCAAAAAGCTGCTGTGCTTCGTTTTGCCTCTGTCTCTGTCAGTACCCTCTGCAGCACCCAGCATTGTCCCGCCCACAGAACCATCTGATTGGTTACACGCAGAGCAGTAACAGCCAATCAGTAGTGCGTATTCAGACCTCATGGAGTCAGTGCTCCAGCGTCGTGATGAGCAGATAGTTAGGCAGCGGACTCTCCCCAAATTATAATAAACACCTCCCAGTCAGCTACTAGTAACATCACTATGAGCCCGTTGACGTTCTAGAAACATGAACGGTAGTTCAACTCGCTCGCAGTCCTTGAGGTGAAGGCTAATTAGCTTTTAGCGTAACGTTAGCTCATTTTGCGCCGTGCGTGTGTTACGGACAGCAAAGCTCTGTCTGTCTGTTATTTCACTTTACCTTTTTCTGTGTTGAAGCAGCAAAAAGGACATTATGTTAAATGAAGAGTTTCCTGAAGCTGTCTCTGAGAGTTGATGTATTAATGTAACTGCATCATAAAGCCTACATGAACTCCATGGTGTTCAGGGATGAATAGTCTCTCCTATTGCTATTGTACTATTTTTTCAGCTATAGTTACATTAATTATTAGAAATGTAGCAGCCTAGTATTGAATGGCAGGGTCCCTGCTATCACATGTTGATAAAAATATAACATATACATAATAAAAATCAACTAGACTTCCCAAATGCTGTAATAAACTAAGCATGATGAGTTGAACATGTCAGCATGTTGCATAATAATGACATATTTAGTATCTCAGGTAACTAGGACTGTTTTTTTTTTACTTTATGTAAAAAAATATCGAGATATATATATTGTATATCGCCATTCAGCAAATGGAGCAGAAAACACAACCAAAAATTTTAGGATTCTTCACGCGACAAAGCCGGCCTACTTCACCACAGTCTGTAGTCTATTGCCCCCCCCAGGATATTTGATGGCAGCGACAAGGTGGAGACATGATGGCAACAGGTCGAGTTACACCGAGCCTTACACCCACCCACCCCCTTCTGTCCGCCGGAGAGACACCACCTTAACTAACACATTTTCTGGGGGAAACACTGTATCATGTCTACAATACAGGCTGCTGGTGATCGGTCTTACTTGAAGATGGTTCTGGTGCTGGCAAAGCTGAGGACGGGACCTCGGACAACGTCGATGCCTCGGTCGTCTGATGCGTTTAGCTTCACATCGAAAAAATATTAATCAAAACTGAGACATTTTGAAACTCTACGAAGGAACGTTCAGGTGGGACGTACCTCCAGAACCATGGAGCTGAATTCCTTGGCCTTGTATAGCTGCTTGGCACAGGCCAGTATTGTGGAGGTTTTGCCAGTACCGGGAGGCCCGTAGAACAAAAGGTGTGGAAGTCGGTCCTCGCTGATGAATTTTTGGACTGCAACGAAAAGTGCAGGAGGATTGCGAAAAGGGGTTAAAATCTGGCAGCTTTAACAAAACTTTTTTTCTAAATTAGTTATTCTTATGGAGTTAAGTTGATTGGCAACACTAAATGGTCCCTAGTGTGTGAATGAGTGTGAATGTTGTCTGTCTATCTGTGTTGGCCCTGCGATGAGGTGGCGACTTGTCCAGGGTGTACTCTGCCTTCTGCCCGATTGTAGCTGAGATTGGCTCCAGCGAACCCGGAGGGAATAAGCGGTGGAAAATGGATGGAGATATTCCTAGCCATGGACTTACTGGTGCTGAGAATATCTTTGTGAGAGATCAGGTCGTCGAGTTTCTGCGGTCTGTATTTTTCAACCCTAAAGAAAAACAGACAATTATTAGGCATCAATGTCATTGTGAAATAGTCCTTTTAAAGCAGACTTGGGCAAAGTAAGGCCACATGCCGCCCGTTAAGCTTTTCAATCTGGCCCGTGGGACATTCTCCAAAAAATGTTTTAGATCGTTAGGATGGAAAGTGTAGCTGCCATTATGATGTGCAGTGATGTTTTCTAATGACCGTAAGGTTTGAACTATACCAAGTATTTCAATGCTTAATATTTTAGTGACTAGTGTTGTCCTGATGCCAATATTATTTAGACACTTTTCTAATTGAAGGGTACCAGAAAAATGTGCATTGTTGGCTTTATTTTAACAGAAAATCTTACGGTGTGGCGGACCAGTACTTTTCAGAGGCGGTATGGTACCAGATATGATTCATTAGTATTGCAGTACTATACTAATACCCGTATTCTGTACAACCTTACAAGTTACTATGGTAATTTACGTCACAGCAGGTCAGACGAGGCACCAAGCAGTGTGGGTCGGGAGTGTTTCTAGAGCGGCCAGCCTGAAATGCGGATGTCGGAAAGACGCAGGAGATTTTTACAAGAAAGTTCTAAAGCTTAGTGATATATCAGATGTATCAGATTATAGATGGGTTTATGTTTTACCCTTTGCGGTCATATTTCGCTGTGTTTGTTGCATTTGGCTTGATAATAAAATATGTTCATTGAGAGGTGGGGTGACGTTCACATGTTCTCAATATTCAAGGTTTTATCTTTCATAGAAAACATTTAGATTAGAATAGATAGTACTTTATTTATTCCTTCAGAAAAATTTAAATTCCATTCCGTCTTTAATGCGGTCTTTCATAACTTTTTTAGCATTCAATTAGACTTTATTGTGAGGTTTTGTATTAGTTTTCCTAAAAATAGATATAACGGCCCCCCAGACACATTTTGTTCTCTAAATTTGGCCCCCGAGTCAAAATAATTGCCCAGGCCTGTTTTAAAACAAAATACATCATGATCCGTAGAGCATTGGAAAAATCTCGTTATTTAAGCCTTTATTCCCACTGTGGAACGGCTAAATCAGGGGTGTCAAATGTACGGCCCGTGGGCCGGATTAGGCCCGCAATCAGGTTTTAGCCGGGCCACGTGATGAGTTTGCTAAGTATAAAAATGAGCCGACATTTTTGAATGAAAGAAACTGCTGTTCTAAATGTGTCCACTAAATGTCGCAACAGCAGTTCTTTGTATCTGCAGATCATGGGTCGGCAACACGCGGCTCCGGGCCGCATGCGGCTCTTTGATTGCTCTGATGTGGCTCAGCCGCATACTTTTTTTTTTTTTAATTGTTTTTTTTTTTTCAATCCAACAAAACAATACACAGCAATACCATAACAATGCAATCCAATTCCAAAACCAAACCTGACCCAGCAAAACTCAGAACTGCAATAAACAGAGCAATTGAGAAAACACAAACACAGAACAAAAGTAGTGAAACAAAAATGAATATTATTAACAACAGTATCAATATTAGTTATAATTTCAGCATAGCAGTGATTAAAAATCCATCATTTATGCTATCATTAGACATTTATAAAAAGTTAAAGAAAAATAACTATAGTGTCACAGTGGCTTACACTTGCATCGCATCTCATTAGCTTGACAACACACTGTGTCCAATGTTTTCACAAAGATAAAATAAGTAATTTTTGGTTTGTTTAGTAGTTAAAACAAATTTACATTATTGCATTCAGTTGATAAAACATTGTCCTTTATAATTATAAAAGCTTTTTTAAAAAAATCTACTACTCTGCTAGCATGTCAGCAGACTAGTGTAGATCCTGCTGAAATCCCATGTATTGAATGAATACAGAATCGCTTTGAATCGGAAATATATAGTTTTTGAATCGAGAATTGCGTTGAATCGAAAAAAATTGATATATTATCGAATCGTGACCCCAAGAATCGATATTGAATCAAATCGTGGGACCCCAAAGATTCGCAGCCCTAATAAATAACGTCCTGTAATTTGATTTTGATATTATTTTCTTATCTTGATGGATTGAAATTTAACACCAATGAGTTGACTGATGAATATTATCACATCATTTATTCACAAATGAAAAATAATGACAAATAAAGGTAGAATACTATTAACCGCAACATGTACGTGTAAAAAACAGCAACATTATAATTTGCACATTTTTAGAATGTGCTTGTTCTATTTTTAAACAAAGAAAACAATCTGAATCTTATTTTTAAAAGCCTACTGAAACCCACTACTACCGACCACACAGTCTAATAGTTTATATATCAATGATGAAATCTTAACATTGCAATACATGCCAATACGGCCGGTTTAATTTACTAAATTGCAATTTTAAATTTCCCGCTAAGTATCCTGTTGAAAACGTCGCGGAATGCAGACGCGTGGGCGTGACGTCACCGGTTGTAGCGGACATGTTCTTCCAGCACCGCTCACGGCTAAAAATAGTCTCTTTTCATGGCATAATTACACAGTATTCTGGACATCTGTGTTGCTGAATCTTTTGCAATTTGTTCAATTAATAATGGAGAAGTCAAAGAAGAGAGATGTAGGTGGGAAGCGGTGGTTTGCAGCTGCCTTTGGCAACACAAACACAGCCGGTGTTTCCTTGTTTACATTCCCGAAGGTAAAGCTTTACTATGGAACAAAGCGGTCAAGCGATCATTATTCCCGACCACATGTCAACCGGCAGGTTTCGGTGAGAAAATGGTGGTAATAAGTCGGCTCTTACAGTAGACATGAGCGGCGCTTGCGTCCTCCTGCAGCTGCGGACTCTCTTACCTACTCTCACCGGAGACACTGGCGGTCACCACACCCCTCAGACTTTCAGGTACCATATAATCTCACTAAAACACTAGTAACACAATAGGCAGATATGGGATTTTCCAGAATTATCCTAGTAAATGTGTCTAATAACATTTGAATCACTCCCACTGCACTCGCCTTTTTTTCCCCCTAGTCCTTCACTCTCACTTTCCTCATCCACAAATCTTTCATCCTCGCTCAAATTAATGGGGAAATCGTCGCTTTCTCTGTCTAAATCGCTCTCGCTGCTGGTGGCCAAGATTGTAAATAATGTGCGGATGTAAGGAGCTCCACAACCCATGGCGTCACGCGCACATCGTCTGCTACTTCCGGTACAGGCAAGGCTTTTTTATTAACGACCAAAAGTTGCGAACTTTATCGTCGATGTTCTCTACTAAATCCTTTCAGCAAAAATATGGCAATATCGCAAAATGATCAAGTATGACACATAGAAAGGCCTGCTGAAGTGAGATTTTCTTATTTAAACGGGGATAGCAGGTCCATTCTATGTGTCTGCTTTAATATGCGATTAAAGCAGACGACTTATAGCTGGGATCGGGGCTGGAACAACATGTCCGTTACAATCCGTGACGTCACGCGTCATCATACCGCGACGTTTTCAACAGGATACTTTGCGCAACATTTTTTAAATTGCAATTTAGTAAACTAAAAAGGCCGTATTGGCATGTGTTGCAATGTTAATATTTCATCATTGATATATAAACTATCAGACTGCGTGGTCGGTAGTAGTGGGTTTTTAAGTTATTCATGTCGTGATTTTACCCGTCCGGCCCACTCAGGAGTAGATTTTTCTCCTTGTGGCCCCCCGATCTAAAGTGAGTTTGACACCCCTGGGCTAAATGATAAACTCCCAAGTCAACTTCTTAAGCAATTATTATATTCGGCTCCGTATAACCTGCGATGAGGTGGCGACTTGTCCAGGGTGTACCTGCCTTCCACCCGATTGTAGCTGAGATAGGCACCAGCGCCTTCCGCGATCCCAAAGGAAACAAGCGGTAGAAATGGATGGATGGCTCCGTATAACGCGGCCACAAAAGGGAAAAGCGGTAGTACATGGATGGATAACACCTCACTTTATTTTAAATAACTTTAAACCCGGGTGGACACAGGATGATAACTATAACTATGATATTGATGCATTAATCGATTATTTAAGCAGTATAGTGATAACTGTGTGAGAATAATAATAGCGAAAGAGGCTAGGAAGCGACTTTATCTGTAGCTAGCTGGCTTGCTAGCATGCCCCTCGCCGTGTTTCCCTCACCAGGGTAAGTTCCTGGACTGCAGCGGCGCTTTACTGGAAGACTCCATTGCTCAATTATACTTTGACAAACTCCTCTGGGGCTGCAGAATAACTACTTTCATACGGTCACAAAGTCGCTGCAACTTCGTGAGCTTCCTGGTGGCCGTGTTTGGCGCGCAGTACGCGGACCCGGAAAAACTGTTCTCACGTAACGCAACGTACAGCCAATAGGAGCAGCGCGCTCTGTTATTATGGGCGGGGCTTAACCGACTTCTTCTTCTTCTTCTTCTTTTGTTTTTATGGCGGTTGGCAATCAACCTTCTGGTGTGCATTACCGCCACCTACTGTAATGGAGTGTGGACCGAGGTGGATCCCTACTCTATATTCTTTTACTTAACCCAGTGTTTTTTAAATATGTGTATATTGCTTTATATCCTATGTTTTCTAAATGCAATCCTAATATACCTCCCACTTCTAACCTAATATTTTCTTTTGCTAACTTATTTTCCAGTATTTCTCTTTCTCTATTGTATTTCCTACATTGTATTAAAACATGGTCAACATTTTCTATTTGATGGCAAAAATCACACAGCCCTGTAGTATGTTTTCCTATCAATTTTAGTGAACAATTTAGATATGTATGTCCTAATCTCATTCTAGTAATAATGTCTTCTTCTTTCCTATTTCTACCCCCTCCTCTCATGACACCTACTCTCCTCTGGACTTTGTAAAACTCTCTACCTTTTATTTCCTTATTCCAATTATCCTGCCACTTTTTATTGTTTTCTATCTTAATTATGCTCTTCACTTCTTCTTTACTGTGCTTAATCTCCATGTTTACTTCTGTTTTAGTGGTTGCTTGTTTTGCGTATCTATCAGCTAACTCATTTCCCTCAACTCCTATATGAGCAGGAACCCAGAGAAATGTTACCACACCTCCCGCTTTATTTATTCTGTAGATTGCCTGAACTATTTCATAAACTATATCTTGTCTTGTTTCTGATGTTATGTTTTTTATGCTCGTCAATGCACTGCTGGAGTCCGAGCACATGACTGCTTTCCTTGCTTTGTTTTCCTCTATCCAGTTAACTGCCATATAAATTGCTACCAATTCCCCTGTAAAAACAGATAGTTTATCAATAATTCTTTTATTTAACACTATATTTCCTTTTGGGATAACTGCAGCAGCTCCTACTTTACTATTTATAGTTTTTGATGCATCTGTGAATATCATGATGTTATCAAAAAACATTTCCTCAATCCAATGTTCTATCTGGTAACTATTTAAATTTCTATTCTTCAGTAATTGCATGTTTACCTTTGGGTTGTCATACATCCACGGTGGTATTGCAGGAATTGGTACTGTAGGGCTAACTTGTCAATTTGTGCTTTGTTACATATATCTCCTATTATCCACCCAAAACTATTCATTTTTTTTCTTCTCTTTTTCTTGGCAGTTTATTAGCACTTGACGGGTTGGATGTCCTTGCTTGGATCCTTTTAAGTTTGCCTAATAAACTGCTGAGAGTTGATCTCTCCTCATGTCCAAAGGTTTTTCATTCATTTCTACTTGTAATGCTGACACTGGAGTAGATTTAGTAGCTCCACAACATAATCTTAAAGCCTGCGACTGGATCCGGTCTATTTTCTCAAGTAGTGTTTTTGAAGCAGACTGATAAATAATGCATCCGTAGTCAATAACAGATCGAATTAAAGTGATATATATTGTTTTCAATGTCAACCTATCAGCCCCCCAATCTTTACCCCTCAAAGCCCTCATTATCTTTAACACCTTTTTACTTTTCTCCACTATTTTGCTAATGGGGGTTGACCAGTTAATATTTTTATCAAACCATATTCCTAAATATTTAAATACTTGTACCTCTTCTATGTTTTCTCCATAGAGTTTTATTTGGAGCTTGTTTTGTACTTTCCTCTTTGTAAAATGTATGACTTTTGTCTTTCCAACAGAGAATCTTAAACCCCAAGCCGTCCCCCAGTCTTGAACATTATTTACCGCTTTTTGAATCTTCTTTTCTATATGATTTGTATTTCTACCTCTCTTCCACATCACTCCATCATCAGCAAACAATGCCACCTCCACTAACCCTTCCACTTCACTAAAAACTTCATTTATCATGATGGAAAATAGTACTGGACTTATTACACTCCCTTGTGGGGTCCCATTTTCCACTTTGTATTCTCTGCTATATTCATTCTCTATTTTTACTAATAATGTTCTACTTGTTAAAAAGTCTTTTATCCATCTGTACATTCTTCCTCTAATCCCAATCTTATTTAGTTTCATCAGCAACCCCTGTTTCCACAACATATCATACGCTTTCTCTATGTCAAAAAATACCGCAATTATACTTTCTTTATTTATTTGTCCCTTTCTAATTTCCTCTTCCAGATGCACTGCTGGGTCATTTGTGCTTTTTGCTTTGCGAAAACCACTTTGGTAGTTTTTTATAATTTCTTTTGACTCTAAATAATATATTAATCTTTCATTAATCATTTTTTCCATCACTTTGCCCAAATTTGAGGTCAATGCTATCGGCCTATAATTTCCTGCCTCTTCCGGATCTTTCCCTGGCTTGCATATTGGAATTATTACAGCTGTTTTCCACTCATCTGGTAATTTTCCTTCTTCATATATCCTATTATATAATTTCAAGACCACTTCTTTGCCGATGCTACCTAAATTTTTGATCATTTGATAACTCACCAGGTCTTTCCCTGGCGTCGTATTTTTAACTTTTTTTAAAAGTCGAACCATTTCATCCAAAGAAAATGTCATATCCATAGTGTTGGTAAAACTATTATCGTTGTCTTCCTTCATTTCCTCAATATTTAAACTAATTGTTTCTTCTCTCTTTTGTTTTTCTACATTTCTCAAATTATCATTACTGTGCACTTTAACAAAGGTTTTTGCTAAAAGTTCTGCTTTTTCTTTATTTCCTACCACACTCCACGTTCCATCACATGATTTTTTTGTTCTTTTCTGACCCCTGACATTCTCTTGATCATTCCCCACACTTGGCTTAAAGGAGTAGTTCTATTTAGTGTTTCACAAAAAGTTCTCCAATGGTGTTTTCTTGTTTTTTTAATAACATACCTTACTCTAGCTTGATGCCTTTTATATTGGATCATGTCCTGGAAATTATGTGTTCTTCTCAATATTCTAAATGCTCTATTCCGTTCTTGTATTGCATCTGTGGACTCTTGTGTCCACCACGGCACTATCTTCCTTCTTCTCCCTATACTATTCCTTGGTATGCTCTGTTCGGCTGCTTCTATTATGCACTTTGTAATATCTGTATTTAATTGTTCAATATCTTGATTTATATCTACTTCCTTTAAAGTTATGTCGGTAATTTCCCTAAATTTCCCCCAGTCACCATGATTATACTTCCATCTTCCTTCTATCCTAGTGCTTTCTGTCCTATGATTTATGTTTATGTGAATGAAGATTGGATAGTGATCACTTCCCATAGTGCTGTATTTATTTACTTCCCACTCCACCTTTCCTGCTAACCCTTGTGACACTAGTGTTAAATCTATTGCTGTTTCTTTACCCGTGACGACATCTAACCTTGTTCCCGACCCATCATTCACACTCACCAGTTCTTTTTCCTCCAAAAGTGCTTCCAATGTATCCCCATTCCAGTCATCCCTTTCACCCCACATTGTGCTATGTGCATTAAAGTCACCACACCAAATAATATTGCCACTCCAGTGCTCGATTTTTGTTTCTAGTTGGTGAATTTCTAATTTCTTGCATGGATTATAGAAGTTTAGTACTTTGTATCTTTCTTTATTATTCCATACTTCTACTCCTACTATCTCTAGTTCTTGTTTTACTTTTAATATTGAATAATGCATATCTTCCTTAATAAATATGGCACATCCTCCTCCTTGCCCATCATTCCTATCTTTACGTATCGTTATATATCCTTTATTATAAAGTTTAATTTTGGCTTCAGCCATGTTTCTTGAATACATATTATATGTGGTTTATTTTTCATATTATTAATATATCCCTTTAATTCCTGCCCGTTTGCTATCAAACTTCTGGCATTCCACTGAACAATTAACATGGCGTTGGATTGTGGTAACATGACTTGGTCTCGTCTACTCTCTGTAGCTCACCTTGCACCTGTTCCCAGGATAGTTCTTTTAAATTTAAAAACTTTGCTGCTGCTTTGACAATTATTTTGATTTTCTCAGTCTTGTTTCTAGCCTACAACTACAACGGGGTTCTATTAACCCTGATACGATGGTATATAAAACAGACAACATGTTTACTAAACTGATCAAGGAGCTCTTTGTATTATTAGGTCCATCAGTGCTAAATATTATAAACTTATCACTCTCCTCGGGCACTGTTCCCCTAGCATTCAAAAAAGCGGTTATTCATCCTCTTCTTAAAAGACCTAACCTCGATCCTGACCTCATGGTAAACTAACGACCGGTGTCTCACCTTCCCTTTATTTCAAAAATCCTTGAACAAATTGTCGCGGAGCAGTTAAATGAACACTTAGCGTCTAACAATCTATGTGAAACCTTTCAATCCGGTTTCAGGGCAAATCACTCCACGGAGACAGCCCTCGCAAAAATGACTAATGATCTATTGCTAACGATGGATTCTGATGCGTCATCTATGTTGCTGCTCCTCGATCTTAGCGCTGCTTTCGATACCGTCGATCATAATATTTTATTAGAACGTATCAAAACACGAATTGGTATGTCAGACTCAGCCCTGTCTTGGTTTAACTCTTATCTTACTGATAGGATGCAGTGTGTCTCCCATAACAATGTGACCTCGGACTACGTTAAGGTAACGTGTGGAGTTCCCCAGGGTTCGGTCCTTGGCCCTGCACTCTTCAGCATCTACATGCTGCCGCTAGGTGACATCATACGCAAATACGGTATTAGTTTTCACTGTTATGCTGATGACACCCAACTCTACATGCCCCTAAAGCTGACCAACACGCCGGATTGTAGTCAGCTGGAGGCGTGTCTTAATGAAATTAAACAATGGATGTCCGCTAACTTTTTGCAACTCAACGCCAAAAAAACGGAAATGCTGATTATCGGTCCTGCTAGACACCGAACTCTATTTAATAATACAACTCTAACATTTGACAACCAAACAATTAAACAAGGCGACACGGTAAAGAATCTGGGTATTATCTTCCACCCAACTCTCTCCTTTGAGGCACACATTAAAAGCGTTACTAAAATGGCCTTCTTTCATCTCCGTAATATCGCTAAAATTCGCTCCATTCTGTCCACTAAAGACGCTGAGCTCATTATCCATGCGTTTG
This sequence comes from Nerophis ophidion, assembly GCF_033978795.1. Lineage (NCBI taxonomy): Eukaryota > Metazoa > Chordata > Actinopteri > Syngnathiformes > Syngnathidae > Nerophis > Nerophis ophidion. The sequence goes on from NC_084611.1 coordinate 41,122,359, forward strand.
TTACGTCTCGCCTCGACTACTGTAACGTATTATTTTCGGGTCTCCCCATGTCTAGCATTAAAAGATTACAGTTGGTACAAAATGCGGCTGCTAGACTTTTGACAAGAACAAGAAAGTTTGATCACATTACGCCTGTACTGGCTCACCTGCACTGGCTTCCTGTGCACTTAAGATGTGACTTTAAGGTTTTACTACTTACGTATAAAATACTACACGGTCTAGCTCCATCCTATCTTGCCGATTGTATTGTACCATATGTCCCGGCAAGAAATCTGCGTTCAAAGGACTCCGGCTTGTTAGTGATTCCCAAAGCCCAAAAAAAGTCTGCGGGCTATAGAGCGTTTTCCGTTCGGGCTCCAGTACTCCGGAATGCCCTCCCGGTAACAGTTCGAGATGCCACCTCAGTAGAAGCATTTAAGTCTCACCTTAAAACTCATTCGTATACTGTAGCCTTTAAATAGACTCCCTTTTTAGACCAGTTGATCTGCTGTTTCTTTTCTTTTCCTTCTATGTCCCACTCTCCCTTGTGGAGGGGGTCCGGTCCGATCCGGTGGCCATGTACTGCTTGCCTGTGTATCGGCTGGGGACATCTCTGCGCTGCTGATCCGCCTCCGCTTGGGATGGTTTCCTGCTGGCTCCGCTGTGAACGGGACTCTCGCTGCTGTGTTGGATCCGCTTTGGACTGGACTCTCGCGACTGTGTTGGATCCATTGTGGATTGAACTTTCACAGTATCATGTTAGACCCGCTCGACATCCATTGCTTTCCTCCTCTCTAAGGTTCTCATAGTCATCATTGTCACCGATGTCCCACTGGGTGTGAGTTTTCCTTGCCCTTATGTGGGCCTACCGAGGATGTCGTGGTGGTTTGTGCAGCCCTTTGAGACACTAGTGATTTAGGGCTATATAAGTAAACATTGATTGATTGATTGATTGATAGCCTGTTCTGTACAGTTTATTACGTAAGCCAGGAATACAACTAGTTTGTCCATGGAAATTCCTGTATTTGCTGCCTCTTGTTTTTTATTTCTTGAACTATTTTCACTTCTGTCCTGTTCTGCACTTTCTTGATTTCTTATTTTTACTGCCTCTGCGTATGTAATATTTCTTTCAACTCTGATTTGCTGCACTTCTGTTGCCTGTTTTCTTATGATGCAGCCCCCATACGCTGCTGTGTGATTCCCGCCACAATTAAAACACTTGACCTGTTCATTTTCTCCACATTGTCCATATTCATGCTCTCCTCCACACCGTCCACATCTCATCTTAGCATGACAAACACTAGCTATATGCCCATAGCGTTGGCACTTGAAACAACGTACTGGGTGTGGCACGTAAGCTCTAACATAGAAGCTTAGATACCCAATCATGATTCTCTCTGGTAGGACCTCCTCTGCAAATTGCACTAGTACGGATTCGCTCTCAGTCTTTTCACCGTTCCTAAATGCCATCATTCTTTTCATCGTAGTGACAGTTCCTCCTTTTATTTCTCTTTTCAGATCATCTAAATTTTCTCCTCTTGGGATTCCTGTCACGACTCCTCTTGCCCCCTTTCGTTCTCCCACTTCGATTTTTTCCTTTATTATTTTGTTGCACAGTTTTTGCAATCGCATTGCTTTGTTCTTTTGCTCTCCATTTTTGCATTTTATCAACAGCCGTCCGTCCCTGAGCACCTTCGCTATCTCCACCTCTCCAATGTCCTTCTTTAATCCCTTAACCAGTGTCATCAAACTAATGTCATTCATATCTTGGTTTGATTTAAATGTATAAATTATCTTATATTCATCCACCATAACCCTTTTCCTCTTATCAACCTCTTCATCGTCTTCATGCACTCTTTTAGCACTCGACTTTCCTTCACTCCCTCCTCTCCCCTTCTTTCCTCTCTCCCCTCTAGTCCTATCCATTTCCATACTATCCTCATACATCCCGTCACTATCCCCTTCCATCTCGATCCAGTCACAAAACAGCTTATGCTCAACCGCCAAAACAGATTTAGACACTCTCGCCGCCGCCAAATTCACTCCAAATGTTTGGTAGATCCGCGTGTCTCCTTCCGGACAATCTTCCTCCTTCTTCTTCCCTTCGCAATGCTTTCTGGGAAATGCAGTCCAAAACAATGTCCCCGGCTTAACCGACCTTGTGACGTACAATTTAATAGGCGTAATTCCGCTCTAAAGTGAATATATTTAATTAAATTCAATCGATGAACATACTTTAATGCAGGGGTCACCAACTTTTTTGAAACCAAGAGCTACTTCTTGGGCACTGATTAATGCGAAGGGCTACCAGTTTGATACACACTTAAATAAATTGCCAGAAATAGCCAATTTGCTCAATTTACCTTTAACTGCTACCGAAGAATATACAACTCTTCTCAACATAAGAGGAGAAATATAATCTTGGAGAAAAATGTAACTTAAAACATTTGTACACACGTACAACACTTAAGACCTTCAGTACATCTGTATGTGGAATCAAACTGGAATGAATTAAGCAAAGCAATCAAACAATGTACTAATATGATCCACATCAAGAAACTCTTCAAACTTAAAGTGTTGACAAAGTACGAAAAAGAAGAATCATGATAAACATTCTGAATTTATTCACCCATTCATATTCTTTCATTTTCAAAATAATCTTACTTATCTCATCGTATGGAATAAAACTTAAACAATTATTTATTTATTTAATTTTATTTAATTACTTATGGAGTATATTGTGAAGACATTGATAACAGGAAGTGGACAAAAGTTTTAGCAACTGTTATGTAAAAGAAAAGGGGTAGGATTAAATAAACTCTGCTTCTTCTTACTCCTTTTCGAACATGTTGAAAAGAGAAACTGAAAATTGTGATGTATCATGTTATATGCTTGCATGTTCGAAATAAACTCATACTCATACTCACACTCTATGTTATTGTTAATAATTAATGATATTTATCTTTGTGGAAACACTGATCATCTTAATTATTTCTCACAATAAATACATATGGAAACAGATACATATTTTTTTTTTTAAAGGTATTTCTGTCTGTCATTCCGTCGCACATTTTTTTTCCTTCCGCGGAAGGTTTTTTGTAAAGAATAAATAATGAAAAAAACACTTAATTGAACAGTTTAAAAGAGGAGAAAACACACAAAAAAAGGAAATTAAATTTTGAAACATAGTTTATCTTCAATTTCGAATCTTTAAAATTCAAAATTCAACCGAAAAAAAGAAGAAAAAAAACTAGCTAATTCGAATCTTTTTAAAAAAAATTAAAAAAGGATTTATGGAACATCATTGGTAATTTTTCCTGATTAAGATTATTTTCAGAATTTTGATTAAATGTTTTAAATAGGTTAAAATCCAATCTGCACTTTGTTAGAATATATAGCAAATTGGACCAAGCTATATTTCTAACAAAGACAAATCATTATTTCTTCTAGATTTTCCAGAACAAAAATTTTAAAATAAATTAAAAAGACTGTGAAATAAGATTTAAATTTTATTCTACAGATTTTCTAAATTTGCCAGAATTTTTTATTTCATTTTAATCATAATAAGTTTGAAGAAATATTTCACAAATATCTTTCATCGAAGAAACAGAAGCAAAAATGAAGAATTAAATTAAAATGTATTTATTATTCTTTACAATGAAAACAATTTTTTTTTTTACTTGAACATTGATTAAAATTGTCAGGAAAGAAGAGGAAGGAATCTAAAAGGTAAAAAGGTATATGTGTTTAAAAATCCTAAAATCATTTTTAAGGTTGTATTTTTTCTCTAAAATTGTCTTTCTGAAAGTTATAAGATGCAAAGTAAAACAATTAATGAATTTATTTAAACAAGTGAGGACCAAGTCTTTAAAATATTTTCTTGGATTTTCAAATTCTATTTGTGTTTTGTCTCTCTTAGAATTAAAAATGTCGAGCAAAGCAAGACAAGCTTGCTAGTAAATAAATAAATAAATAAAAATAGGGGCAGCGCACTGGTAAGTGCTGATATTTGAGCTATTTTTAGAACAGGCCAGCGGGCGACTCATCTGGTCCTTGGCACCGCGTTGGTGACCCCTGCTTTAATGGGAGAAATTGTGTTTTTTAGCACGATCGCACACATTGGCCTTTTTTTTTAGACCTTTAAAAAAAAAGAAAAAAGTATGAAGTCACAAACTTATTGTTTTCCAGCGACCCCTGGTGGCTCCCTTCCCCTCTGATTGACAGCCAACATGTCGGCGGTGGCGGCTGTGTGCTGGCGGAGGCAGAGGAGCGGTATGCAGCCACGGGAGACAGGGAGTACCCGCGTCCGATCCACGCAGCATCAGCATCATCATCAACCTCAAACGGCTTAGGGACCCCCCCACCCCCCACCCCCCTCTCCCTGCTCCCTCCCCCTCCCTGGCATCACACACACAGCCTCCTCCCGCCTCTATTTTTTTTATTTTTTTTTTTACCAGCTTGAACGGAGAGATGGATGCTGCGGCCGGCCGAGTCGTCCTGGCCGCCATCCTCGCATCGTTGTGACCGGGCACCCCCCTACCACCCCCCCTTTCTCCTCCTCCTTCCGCCATCACCATCATCATCACCACCACCACCACCACCACCACCACCAGCGACACCTTGATGAGGCTGCAGCCACGACGATGGAGCCTCTAACGCGGCGACGTCTCCTCCTCTCATGATGATGGTCTCCAGCCTCCCCGAGTCTCCTCACTGAATCTCTACTTTTCGTTTTTTTGTTTGTTTTTTTTTTTGTGGGGGAGAGAGGATAGGGGTGAAGGGGAGGGAGGGAGGGGGGGGGGAGGGACTGGACAAACTATGAACGAGGAGATGACAAAAAGCGAGGAGCAGCATTTGAGTTTGCAGAAAGCCTTGCAGCAGTGCGAGTTGGTGCAGAACATGATCGACATTAGCATTTCCAGCCTGGAGGGTTTGAGGACCAAATGTGCCACATCCAACGACTTGACGCAAAAAGAGATCCGGACGCTGGAAGTAAGCGACACGCACACGCACGCACGCACGCACGCACACATGCAGGGCTGAGGCGATATGAGGCCAGTCCGTGTTTTCAGGCGTGCAACAGCTCTTCCTGGCTATCATTGCATAACCCAGCAGCCTGCTTAGTGCGGAGTGATAAATCAAAGGGGGTTGGGGGAGGGAGGGGGGCTGCAGTGAGGCAGCGAGAGACGTGCGCATTCTGCAGGTGGTGGAGGAGGAAGAGAGGAAGAGGAGGAGCACGTTCTTCCTCCTTGAAGGGGGCCCGAGGCCTGCAGCTATAGGCAGCCCGTGTTTCCCCTCCGTCATGTCAGCCTGCTGCATCATTCGAGCCGCCCTCTTCCCTCCCTCCCACCCACCACCATTATTATGCAATGACTTCATCTAATAAAACATTCTAATCACTTTGGATCGATAAAAAAAAAAAAACATAGTTAAAGTTTGTAGTGCTTTGACTCTCCTGGCCAGGGGTGTTGCAAACTTTTTTCCAGAAGTGAAGGATGAGGGCCGACCCTAGACATTATTTTATTTGTGGCCCCCTTTTTGTACAATAATATTACTTATTCATTATTATTATTATTACACTCTTGAATCATTAGACTTAGACTTCCTTTTATCCATCCATCTTCTTCCACGGGGGCAGCAGCCTAAGCAGGGACGCCCAGACTTCCCTCTCCCCAGCCACTTGGTCCAAATCCTCCCTGGGATCCCGGGGCATTCCCAGGCCAGTCGGAAGACATAGTCTTCCCAACGTGTCCTGGGTCTTCCCCGTAGCCTCCTACTGGTCGGGAGGCGTTCCGGTGGCATCCTGACCAGATGCCCAAACCACCTCATCGGGCTCTTCTCCATGTGGAGGAGCAGTGGCTTTACTTTGAGCTCCTCCCGAATGACAGGGTCATGACCCGTGGCCCGGATCATCCATCCATCCATCCATTTTCTACTGCTTATTCCCTTTGGGGTCGCGGGGGGCGCTGGTGCCTTTCTCAGCTAAAATCGGGAGGAAGGCGGGGTACACCCTTGACAAGTCGCCACCTCAGGGCCAACACAGATAGACAGACAACATTCACACTCACATTCACACACTAGAGCCAATTTAGTATTGCCAATCAACCTAACCCCAGGTGCGTGTCTTTGGAAGTGGGAGGAAGCCGGAGTACCCGGTGGGAACCCACACATTCACGGGGAGGTCATGCAAACTCCACACAGAAAGATCCCGAGCCTGGGATTGAACCCTAACTACTCAGGACCTTCGTATTGTGAGGCAGATGCACTACCCCTCTTCCACCGTGAAGTCCGGTCCGGATCATGTTTTTGTATTTTATGTTAGTTTTTGACTCCTTTGGTTCCTGTTTGTGATACCTGAGTTTGGTTTGGTTGCCGTGGCTACTTATTGTTTTCACCTGCCTCTGGTGTTCAGGTCACTCACCTGTCTCTAATCAGAGGCATTATTCAAGCCTGTCCTTGCCAGTCAGTCGGCCTGGCGTCACTCTGTCATAACGGGGTCGCATCTTTATGCGGGATCGTTCTCCTAGGAATGCAGAACGGACAAGTCTGGACGACAGCGTGAGGTAGGAGATGATTTATTTTTCAAAAATCATCCAACTATGAAATAAAAGGCAAACAACAAAAGGAAAGCATGCCATTCGCACGAGATGCTAAAAAAACAAAAACAACTTAGTGCAGGAAACGTAGAATCTAACACTTAGCATGGCCTACGGACATGGAACACTCACGAGCTGCGGCATAAACAAACAAAACTTACTTGGACACGGCATGCAGCGAACAATGACGCCAGGCCGACTGACTGGCAAACACAGGCTTACAAAATGCCTCTGATTAGAGACAGGTGAGTGTCCCGAACACCAGAGGCAGGTGAAAACAATAAGTAGCCATGGCAACCAAACCAAACTCAGGTGTCACAAACAGGAACTAAAGGAGTCCAAAACTAACATAAAATAAAAAAACATGATCCAGACCACAGATTATGACAGACAGAGCTTCTCACCCTATCTCTAAGGGAGAGCCCCGCCACCCGGTGGAGGAACCTCATTTGGGCCGCTTGTACCCGTGATCTTGTCCTTTCGGTCATAACCCAAAGCTCATGACCAAAGGTGAGGATGGGAACGTAGATGGACCGGTAAATTGAGAGGTTTGCCTTCCGGCTCAGCTCCTTCTTCACCACAACGGATCGGTCGGTACAGCGTCCGCATTACTAAAGACGCCACACCGATCCGCCTGTCGATCTCACCATCCACTCTTCCCTCACTCGTGAACAAGACTCCGAGGTAGGGCTGGGCGATATATCGATATACGATATATATCGCGGGTTTTTTCTCTATGCGATATAGAAAATGACTATATCGTAATATTCGAGTAGACGTTCTCACGCAGCTGCGGGCATTACACACTCCTCGCTCTTTCCTGTGTCTCCTCACAGACAAGCAGGCGCACATTCATACGTCACTTACTGTCACGTCATACGTACACGCCCTCGCCCAGCGGCGTGGCTAACGTTAGCTGTGATGCTAGCGGGTTGTTGCGAGTGAAAGAAGCTGCGAATCTCGTAACAAATGAAGGAAGAATTAATTCCCAAGAAAAACAGCACGGGGTCCATCGCCTGGCGGTGGTTCGGCTTCAAGCGGGAATATGTCGAATAGACAACTTTAATTTGTCATGTGTGGGGCACGAGGGTTGCTACCAAAAATATCATTACTGCTAATATGTAGCATAATTTGAAAAGTCACCTGCTAATAACTTGAATAAATACAGTTTTGGTAAATTGACTTAGTTGTGATTTCCCTCCCTGCATGAAAGTTTAAAAGTAGAAAAATATTAGTGCTGTATGAACAAGAATGTTTTAATGTACAGTAGACACATAGAATCATCATACTGCTGTGATTATATGCATCAAGTGTTCTAAGGCAAAATATCGTAATATATATCGTATATCGCGATATGGCCTAAAAATATTGCGGTATTAAAAAAAGGCTATATTGCCCAGCCCTACTCTGAGGTACTTGAACTCCTCCACTTGGGGCAGGGTCTCCTCCCCAACCCGTTGATGGCACTCCACCCTTTTCCGGGCGAGAACCATGGACTCGGACTTGGAGGCGCTGATTCCCATCCCAATCGCGTCCAGTGAGAGCTGAAGATCCTGGCCAGATGAAGCCATCAGGACCACATGACTGGACTGGACTCTGACTATTATGTTAGCTCCACTATGGACTGGACTTTCACAATATTATACTAGACCCACTCGACGTCCATTGCATCCAGTCTCCCCTTTTGTGGGCTCTGAACTGAGGATGTCGCTGTGGCTTGTGCAGCCCTTTGAGACACTTGTGATTTAGGGCTATATAAATAAACATTGATTGATTTATTGATTGACATCATCTGCAAAAATCAGAGACCTAATCCTGCGCCTAGAAATTCTGTCCATAAAAGTTTTGAACAGAATGGGTGACAAAGGGCAGCCTTGGCGGAGTCCGACCCTCAATGGAAACGGGTCCGACTTACTCCTTTTATTGTCATTCAAATTTGAAAGGGACGGCGTGGCGACGTTGGGAGAGTGGCCGTGCCAGCAACCTGAGGATTCCTGGTTCAATCCCCAACTTTCTACCTACCTCGTTTCGTTCGTTGTGTCCTTGAGCAAGACACTTCACCCTTGCTCCACATTTATGTGCTATGGAGAGTGAAATAGAAACTTAAACATTACTTTAGGTAAGGGGTCCTGCAACCCAAAACGTTGAAAAAGCCATATTGGACCAAAAATACATAAAAAAAACTAATCCGTCTGGAGCCGCAAAAAATGAAAAGCCGTATGTAAGTCTTATAATGAAGGGAACACATGACCCAAGTGTCTATATTAGCTTTAATAGCCTACTATCAAAATGACTTTGTGTCTCAGGCTGAAGCAAATCTTTGTTGAGTTGAGTTGAGTTGAGTTTGAGTTTATTTGGAACATGCTTGCATACAACATGATACATCACAATTTCCAGTGTCTCTTTTCAACATGTTTGAAAAGGAGTAGGAAGAAGCGGAGCTGATTTAATCCTACCCCTTTTCCTTTACATCGCTGTTGCTAAAACTTTTGTTCACTTCCTGTTCTCAATTTATTCACAATATACTCCATAAGTAATCACGATAGAAATAAATAAATACATAATGATTGGTGAAGTATTTTATACAAACCCCGTTTCTGTTTGAGTTGGGAAATTGTGTTAGAGGTAAATAAAAACAGAATACAATGATTTGAGAATCATTTTCAACCCATATTCAGTTGAATATGCTACAAAGACAAGATATGTGATGTTTAAACTCATAAACTTTATTTTTTTTTGCAAATAATAGTTAATTTAGAATTTCATGGCTGCAATACGTGCCAAAGTAGTTGGGAAAGGGCATGTTCACCACTGTGTTACATCACCTTTTCTTTTAACAACACTCAATAAATGTTTGGGAACTGAGGAAACTAATTGTTGAAGCTTTGAAAGTGGAATTCTTTCCCATTCTTGTTTTATGTAGAGCTTCAGTCGTTAAGCAGTCCGGGGTCTCCTCTGTCGTATTTTACGCTTCCTAATGCGCCACACATTTTCGATGGGAGACAGGTCTACTCTGGACTGCAGGCGGGCCAGGGAAGTACCCACACTTTGTCTTGCTGAAATAAGCAGGACCGTCCATGAAAAAAGACAGCGCTCAGATGGCAGCATATGTTGTTACAAAACCTGTATGTACCTTTCAGCATTAATAGTGCCTTCACAGATGTGTAAGTTACCTATGCCTTGGGCACTAATGCACCTCCATACCATCACATATGCTGGCTTTTGAACTTTGTGTCGATAACAGTCTGGATGGTTCACTTCCCCTTTGGTCCGGATTACACAATGTCAAATATTTCCAAAAACAATTTGATATGTGGACTCGACAGATCACAGAACACTTTTCCACTTTGCATCTTAGATGATCTCGGGCCCAGAGAAGCCGGCGGCGTTTCTGGATGTTGTTGATAAATGGCTTTTGCTTTGTATAGTAGAGCTTTAACTTGCACTTACAGATGTAGCGACGAACTGTATTTAGTGACAGTGGTTTTCTGAAATGTTTCTGAGCCCATGTGGTGATATCCTTTAGAGATTGACGTTGGTTTTTGATACGGTCCCGTCTGAGGGATCGAAGGTCACGGTCATTCAATGTTTGTTTCCAGCCATGCCGCTTAAATGGAGTGATTTCTCCAGATTCTCTGAACCTTCTGATGATATTATGGACCGTAGATGTTGAAATCCCTAAATTTCTTGCAATTACACTATCAGAAACGTTGTTCTTAAACTGTTTGACTATTTGCTCACGCAGTTGTGGACAAAGGGGTGTACCTCGCCCCATCCTTTCTTGTGAAAGACTGATCATTTTTTGGGAAGCTGCTTTTATACCCAATCATGGCACCCACCTGATCCCAATTAGCCTGCACACCTGTGGAATGTTCCAAATAAGTTTTTGATGAGCATTCCTCAACTTTATCAGTATTTATTGCCACCTTTCCCAACTTCTTTGTCACGTTTTGCTGGCATCAAATGCTAAAGTTAATGATTATTTGCGACAATTTTTTTTTTTTATCAGTTTGAACATCAAATATGTTGTCTTTGTAGCATATTCAACTGAATATGGTTTGAAAAGAATTTGCTAATCATTGTATTCCGTTTATATTTACATCTAACACAATTTCCCAACTCATATGGAAACGGGGTTTGTATTTCATACGATGAGATAAGTAAGATTATTTTGAGAATGAATGAATGGATGAAATACTTTCAGAATGTTTATCATGGTTCTTCTTCTTTATACTTTGTAAACACTTTAAGTTTGAAGAGTTTCTTGAAGTGGATCATATTAGTACATTGTTTGATTGCTTTGCTTAATCCATTAATTCCACATACAGATATACTGAAGGTCTTAAGTGTTGTACGTGTGTACAAATGATTTAAATTACATTTTTCTCTAAGATTATATTTCTCCTCTTTTTTGAGAATAATTGTTCTATATTTTTGGGTATTTTGACAAAAATGTTGAAATTTAGTATTTATTCTACACATTTTTTACAACATTTTAAAACAGTAGGAAATCAGAGGCTGCTCAGAAGGTGACATAACTCCTGGAAATTACTTTTTTTTTTAAAGGCAGGCTGTCTTCTTATAGATTTATTGTAATCTTTGGCAAGCTTGGTAATGTTTGCTGTGGTCTGGAACAACATGACACACAAACAACTATCTGAAATGCAGCCAATATTACATAAAGGTAATGTGTGTCATAAGACATGCAAATATAAATCATATACAAAGAGGATACAAGTAAAGGATATTAAATGAGCTTAAATATACCTATAAATGAGTCATAATGATGCAATATGTACATACGGCAGCCTAAATAGCATGTTAGCATTGATTAGCTTGCAGTCATGCACTGACCAAGCATGCCTGATTAGCACTCCAACAAGTCAATAACATCAACAAAGTGCACCGTTGTGTATTCACGCACAGCATACCATTTTTGGTGGACAAAATGAGACAAAAGAAGGAACGGAGGATTTTACACGTAAAAAAACTGTTTGGTGGACAAAATGAGACAAAAGAAGTAACGGAGGATTTTACATGGAAACAAACTGTTTGGTGGACAAAATGAGACAAAAAAGGAGTGGAAGATTTTACATGTAAACAAACTGTTTGGTGGACAAAATGAGACAAAGAAGGAGTAGAAGATTTTCCATGTAAACAAACTGTTGTGTCACAGTACACACTACAGTCAGTTCAAATTAGTAGGACAAATCGATTTTCACCATATAGTCTCATCAGTGAAGCATACACACAAGAGCCGCGGGTAGCTGGCCCCCTCTTTAGGTAGTATAGTCTTAGACATGCTTCATTTGATTCAAGGAACTTAATCATTTAACTTTCACGGCTACAATCATTTTATGTTAACATTTTATGACGTTATTCATAACAAATTACACATTTAAATGGCATTTTTAATAGCGCCCCGAATCCCCAATCTCTATGAATACATAAATGTGAGCTTTGATGATGTTATGACGTCTGTGTTGAGTGAACATGCTGGGTACGCCGCTACCAGAGGTTGTGAAGAACTGTAATCTCGATGACATCATTCTAGAGTTCTGCAACCTTGCTCTGCACAATCGGCTGCCTGATATGTGGTCTCTATCAAACATTGTGCCAGTGCCTAAATCCGGAGACCTCTCGAAGCCAGACAACTACCGAGGCATCAGCCTGACCTGTATCACAGCGAAAGTCTACAACAGCATGATCCTAAACAATCGACCCTCACCTGAGAGTAAATCAGAACGGCTTTCGAGAAGGACGAACAACTACAGCCCAGATCTTGGCACTTAGGAGATTGATTGAGGAGGTGAGGAAGGACAACCTGATTGAGGAGGTGAGGAAGGACAACCTGACTGCAGTCCTATGCTTCATAGACTTCAAAAAGACATTTGACTCGATAAATCGAGGCATGATGGTGAAGATCTTGAAGGCACACAGTATTCCTCCGAACCTACTTCGAGCAATAGAGTCCATGTACGGAGGAACAAGGGTCAGGGTGGTGACCCGAGATGGCAACAGCGAGGATTTTGACATCCTGGATGGAGTTATGCAAGGGGATACACTAGCCCCCTTCCTCTTCATTATAGTCCTTGAACATGCACTCAGGAAGGCAATAAATGGGCGAGAGCAGGAACTTGGCTTCAAGCGTCTGACACCAAGGAAGTCAAGTCGACAACCGGCAGTGGTCCTGACAGACCTTGACTATGCGGATGACATCAGTCTGCTCTCCAACAACGTGGAACAAGCACAAAAACTACTACACAGGGTAGAGCTAGAGTGCGCTATAGTTGGCCTTGGGCTAAATGCCAAGAAAACTGAGGTCATGACCTACAACGTTCCCCCAGAACATCAACCTCTGGTAACAGCAGGAGGCACTGTGCTGAAAGAAGTTGAGGACTTCAAATACCTGGGCGCATGGGTCAACTCAACTGAGCAAGATCTAAAAGTGAGGAAGGCACTTGCACGGAGGGCCCTGAACGGCATGACCAGTGTATGGAACTCCAACCTCACCTGCCAAATCAATCTCAGCTTCTTCTACGCGACAGTTGAGTCCGTTCTCCTCTATGGCAGCGAATGCTGGACCCTGAAGCCAACCCTGGAGAAGTCTTTGGATGGTTGCTACACCAGGATGCTGCATGCAGTGCATAACATCAACAAGAGTGCACACATAACCAACAGAATCTTCTACAAGGGAATACCAAGGGTGAGCGAAAAGATTGCTGTAAGGAGAATGAGACTAGCAGGACACTGCCAAAGGCATCAGGAGCTGCCAGCCAATAAATTGGTGCTGTGGGAACCAACACATGGGCATCAGTCAAGAGGACGTCCCACACTAACATACGTGGACATACTCAAGAAAGATGCAGGAGCTCAGAGTACCAAGGAACTGGCCAAATGTATGGAGAATCGGGATGACTGGAAGCAACGATGGAAGGCTCGTCTGAGGACGACCTAGTGAGAGAGGAATGGACCATTTTGTATTTCTGCACGGGAGTGTAGGTTGTTGCACATTCCTAATTGGATTTAAACAACCTTATTAGTAGTGATATGCGGATCGATACTGAAATACCAATACCGATATCTTTCGGCTCTAATATCGATTCTCATATCAATATTGTTTTGATACTTTGGTTATTTGAGATAATTTGTATTATTAAATGTATCCATCCATCCATCCCATCCATCCATCTTCTTCCGCTTATCCGAGGTCGGGTCGCGGGGCGGGGGCAGCAGCCTAAGCAGGGAAGCCCAGACTTCCCTCTCCCCAGCCAGTTCGTCTAGCTCTTCCCGGGGGATCCCGAGGCGTTCCCAGGCCAGCCAGGAGACATAGTCTTCCCAACGTGTCCTGGGTCTTCCCCGTGGCCTCCTACCGGTTGGACGTGCCCTAAACACCTCCCTCGGGAGGCGTTCGGGTGGCATCCTGACCAGATGCCCGAACCACCTCATCTGGCTCCTCTCGATGTGGAGGAGCAGCGGCTTTACTTTGAGTTCCTCACAGATGACAGAGCTTCTCACCCTATCTCTAAGGGAGAGCACTGCCACACGGCAGAGGAAACTCATTTCGGCCGATTGTACCCGTGATCTTATCCTTTCGGTCATGACCTAAAGCTCATGGCCATAGGTGAGGATGGGAACGTAGATCGACCGGTAAATTGAGAGCTTTGCTTTCCGGCTCAGCTCCTTCTTCACCACAACGGATTGGTATAACGTCAGCATTACTGAATACGCCGCACCGATCCGCCTGTCGATCTCACGATCCACTCTTCCCCCACTCGTGAACAAGACTCCTAGGTACTTGAACTCCTCCACTTGGGGCAGGGTCTACTCCCCAACCCGGAGATGGCACTCCACCCTTTTCCGGGAGAGAACCATGGATACGGATTTGGAGGTGCTGATTCTCATTCCGACCGCTTCACACTCGGCTGCGAACCGATCCAGTGAGAGCTGAAGATCCCGGCCAGATGAAGCCAACAGGACCACATCGTCTGCAAAAAGCAGAGACCTAATCCCGCGGCCACCAAACCGGAACCCCTCAATGCCTTGACTGCGCCTAGAAATTCTGTCCATAAAAGTTATGAACAGAATCGGTGACAAAGGGCAACCTTGGCGGAGTCCAACCCTCACTGGAAACGTGTCCGACTTACTGCCAGCAATGCGGACCAAGCTCTGACACTGATCGTACAGGGATCGGACTGCCATAATAAGACAGTCCGATACCCCATACTCTCTGAGCACTCCCCACAGGACTTCCCGAGGGACACGGTCGAATGCCTTCTCCAAGTCCACAAAGCCCATGTAGACTGGTTGGGCAAACTCCCATGCACCCTCAAGAACCCTGCCGAGAGTATAGAGCTGGTCCACAGTTCCACGACCAGGACGAAAACCACACTGTTCCTCCTGAATCCGAGGTACGACTATCCGGCGTAGCCTCCTCTCCAGTACACCTGAATAAACCTTACCGGGAGGGCTGAGGAGTGTGATCCCACGATAGTTGGAACACATCCTCCGGTCCCCCTTCTTAAAGAGAGGAACCACCACCCCGGTCTACCAATCCAGAGGTACCGCCCCCGATGTCCACGTGATGCTGCAGAGTCTTGTCAACCAAGACAGCCCCACAGCATCCAAAGCCTTAAGGAACTCTGGGCGGATCTCATCCACCCCTGGGGCCTTGCCACCGAGGAGCTTTTTAACTACCTCAGCAACCTCAGCCCCAGAATTAGGAGAGTCCACCACAGATTCCCCAGGCACTGCTTCTTCATAGGAAGACGTGTTGGTGGGATTGAGGAGGTCTTCGAAGTATTCCTTCCACCTATCCACAACATCCGCAGTTGAGGTCAGCAGAACACCATCCGCACCATACATGGTGTTGACAGTGCACTGCTTCCCCTTCCTGAGGCGGCGGATGGTGGTCCAGAATCGCTTTGAAGCCATCCAGAAGTCATTTTCCATGGCTTCCCCAAACTCTTCCCATGTCCGAGTTTTTGCCTCTGTGACCGCTGAAGCTGCACACCGCTTGGCCTATCGGTACCTGTCCACTGCCTCTGGAGTCCTATGAGCCAAAAGAACCCGATAGGACTCCTTCTTCAGCTTGACGGCATCCCTCACCGCTGGTGTCCACCAGCGGGTTCTAGGATTACCGCCACGACAAGCACCAACTACCTTGCAGCCACAGCTCCGATCAGCCGCATCGACAATAGAGGTGCGGAACATGGTCCACTCG
This sequence comes from Nerophis ophidion, assembly GCF_033978795.1. Classification (NCBI taxonomy): domain Eukaryota; kingdom Metazoa; phylum Chordata; class Actinopteri; order Syngnathiformes; family Syngnathidae; genus Nerophis; species Nerophis ophidion. The sequence continues at coordinate 41,138,157 of NC_084611.1, forward strand.
GACTCAATGTCCAGCACCTCCCTCGTGACATGTTCAAAGTTCCTCCGGAGGTGGGAATTGAAACTTTCTCTGACAGGAGACTCTGCCAGACGTTCCCAGCAAACCCTCACAATGCGTTTGGGCCTGCCAGGTCTGTACGGAATCCTCCCCCACCATCGCAGCCAACTCACCACCAGGTGGTGATCGGTAGAAATCTCCGCCCCTCTCTTTACCCGAGTGTCCAAAACATGAGGCCGCAAATCCGATGACACAACTACAAAGTCGATCATGGAACTGCGGCCTATGGTGTCCTGGTGTCAAGTGCACATATGGACACCCTTATGTTTGAACATGGTGTTTGTTATGGACAATCCGTGACGAGCACAAAAGTCCAATAACAAAACACCACTCGGGTTCAGATCCGGGGGGCCATTCTTCCCAATCACGCCTCTCCAGGTTTCACTGTCGTTACCAACATGAGCGTTGAAGTCCCCCAGCAGAACAAGGGAATCACCCGGGGGAGCACTCTCCAGTACTCCCTCGAGTGTACCCAAAAAGGGTGGGTACTCTGAACTGTTGTTTGGTGCGTAAGCGCAAACAACAGTCAGGACCCGTCCACCCACCCGAAGGCGGAGGGAGGCTACCCTTTCGTCCACTGGGTTGAACTCCAACGTGCAGGCTTTAAGCCGGGGGGGCAACCAGAATTGCCACCCCAGCCCGTCGCCTCTCACTGCCGGCCACGCCAGAGTGAAAGAGAGTCCAGCCCCTTTCAAGAGAAGTGGTTCCAGAGCCCTTGCTGTGCGTCGAAGTGAGTCCGACTACATCCAACCGGAATTCCTCTACTTCGCGCACTAGCTCAGGCTCCTTTTCCCCCCAGTGAGGTGACGTTCCACGTCCCAAGAGCGAGCTTATGTAGCCGAGGATCGGACCGCCAAGTGCCCTGCCTTCGGCTGCCGCCCAGCTCACATTGCACCCGACCTCTATGGCCCCTGCTATGGGTGGTGAGCCCATTGGAGGGGGGACCCACATTGCCTCTTCGGGTTGTGCCCGGCCGGGCCCCATGGGTACAGGCCCGGCCACCAGGCGCTCGCCATCGTGCCCCACCTCCGGGCCTGGCTCCAGAGGGGGGCCCCGGTGACCCGCGTCCCGGCGAGGGAAATCTGGGTCCTTTGTTTTTACTTTTCATAGAGGTTTTCGAGCTGCTCTTTGTCTGGTCCCTTACCTAGGACCAGTTTGCCTTGGGAGACCCTACCATGGGGCTTAAAGCCCCCGGACAACATAGCTCCTAGGATCATTGGGACACGCAAACTCCTCTACCACGGTAAGGTGGCAGCTCAGAGAGAAGTTATTAAATGTAACACAGTGTAAATAATTAACTCAACTTGTGAGCGAGGCAATGTGTAAATGTAGAATACTTTTGTTAATAAGTTCATGTACAAAACCCCAAACCAGTGAAGTTGGTACGTTGGGTAAATGGCAAATAAAAACAAAATACAATTATTTGCAAATCCTTTTCAACTTATATTCAATTGAATCGACTGCAAAGACAAGATATTTAATGTTTGAACTGAGAAACTGATTTTTTTTTTTGCAAATACCGGTAATCATTAACTTCGAATTTAATAGTAGCAACACATTGCAAAAAAGTTGGCACAGGGGCATTTTTACCACTGTGTTACATGGACTTTCCTTTTAACAACACTCAGTAAATGTTTGGGAAATGAGGAGACCCATTTTTGAAGTGGAATTCTTTCCCATTCTTGCTTGATGTACAGCTTAAGTTGTTCAACAGTTGTCGTATATAACATTTCATATTGCACCACACATTTTCAATGGGAGACAGGTCTGGACGACAGGCAGGCCGGACTAGTACCCACACTATTTTACTATGAAGCCACACTGTTGTAACACGTGGGTTGGCATTGAATTGCTAAAATGGGGCGGCATAGCTCGGTTGGTAGAGTGGCCGTGCCAGCAACATGAGGATTGCAAGTTCGATTCCCGCTTGTGCCATCCTATTCACTGCCGTTGTGTCCTTGGGCAAGACACTTTACCCACCTGCTCCCAGTGCCACTCACACTGGTTTAAATGTCACTTAGATATTGGGTGTCACTATGTAAAGCGCTTTGAGTCACTTGAGAAAAGCGCTATATAAATATTATTCACTTCACTTCACTAAAATAAGCAGGGGCGTCTATTATATCGTTGCTTGGATGGCAACATATGTTGCTCCAAAACCTGTATGTACCTTTCAGCATTAATGGTGCCTTCACAGATGTGTAAGTTACCCATGCATTGGGCACTAATACACCCCCATACCATCACCGATGGTGGCTTTTCAACTTTGCGCCTATAACAATCCAGATGGTTCTTTTCCTTTTTGGTCCGGAGGACACGACGTCCACAGTTTCCAAAAACAATTTGAAATGTGGACTCGTCGGACCACAGAACACTTTTACACTTTGCATCAGCCCCATTTTAGAGGGTCTCGGTCCCAGCGAAGCCGTTGGGGCGTTTCTGGGTGTTGTTGATAAATGGCTTTTGCTTTGCATAGTAGAGTTTTAACTTGCACTTACAGATGTAGCAACGAATTGTAGTTACTGACAACTTTTTATTTTATCCTTAAAAATGTATGGTCGCGGGCCAATAAAAACAAGTTGCAGGGCAAAAAATGGACCCCGGGGCTGCACTTTGGACACCCCTGAAAAAAGACTACGACAGTAGTGGGTATGTTTTCATCTCCCTCGGCTTTGGAGAGACTCAAACGCTCGCTTCTTCTCCCCGCAAGATTAGCTTGCCTTGTGTATACAGCCACCACTTTGTTGGGGAGGGTTTAAGCAGGCTTTGCTACACATCTTAAAATGAGCTCTGACGTTTGATCATTTAGAGCAGTGTTTTTCAACCTTTTTTGAGGTAGAGCACATTTTTTTCAGAACAAAATGCGGAGGCACGCCACCAGCAGAACATTTAAAAAAATTAAACTCTGCCAGGTCGTCGTGCCTTATTTTGAGTTTGTTAGTTGGCAAGGAACCATGCAGAGACAGAGTTCAATTTAGCTCACGAGGAGAACGCATGGAGCTGCACACTTAGTCACAGTCTCGCCCTACACTCTAAGGTACAGCTCCCACGTTCCTCTATTTATTCAGGAGTTCCATAGTCAACATCACTGAGGCCGCCTCTAAAAGGAGTGGTCACATATAATATGCAAAGCAGGTCGAGTACGCACAATATGTGACGGAATGTGCTTGGTCTTGTGATTTTTAGCGGGCGAAAACAAAGACAACATCTGCAGCTGAGGCCACCCCTGAGACAAGAAGTTTTGTCCTTGCACAGATAGAAAAAATGCAGCTTGAGCACAATAGCTAATAACTATAGCAACGGACTTTAAGCATACCAAAGTTGTGTGATAATATATATACATGATTACTCTAACATTGGTGTTTTCCTGTGTGTAGTGCTTTAGTCCTTGTCTTGCGCTGTTATTTTGGTGGGCCTTCCTGTTTTGTTGGTGTTTTCCTATAGCAGTTCCATGTCTTCCTTTGAGCGCTATACCGCGCACCTGCTCTGTGTTAGCAAGCAAGGCTATTTACGTTGTTGCTATCCTTCTTTGTGTGCACATTGTTGATCTTCATGTCATATACAGATATATTTTGTGGACGCCGTAAGTTTTTGCTGTCGTCCAGCATTCTGTTTCTGTTGACTCTGTAGCCAGTTCAGTTTTGCTTTCGTTTTGCATAGCCATTGCCTTTTCATTTCCCTTTCCCTTTCGTTCATTTGTGGTTTAACCATTACATACCTTTTTACCTGCACGCTGGGGTTTGCCTATTGGGATCATAACAAACCATCCCCGACACATTCCGACTTTTGCAAAGCAATTAACTACCTGCTGCCACCTACTGACTTGGAGTGTTACGTGGTTACCCTGCCGAGTTTTACACAGCACAGACACTAAGTGACGTCACATTATTTTCAAATTATAACAATTGATTTGCAAAAAAAAGTTTTTTGGACCAATTACGTAAAGTCGCATAATTTCCCACGGCACACCAGACAATATCTCACGGCACACTAGTGTGCCGCGGCACAGTGGTTGAAAAACACTGATTTAGAGGTTCTCCAGCAAATAGGCTAACCTATCATGATGTTGCTGTTCAAACGTGAGCGTAAGGTTAGCATGTAGCTCACATAGCTATGCTAATGTTGTTGTTGTTAGTGTCCTTCTGGTAACTTCTTGACGTCATGTTGTTGTATGCGATATATGGCATTTATTACCTTGAATTGGATAGATAAGAGTTTATGTAAAATGTGCATAAAGTACACAATAGCGCTCCTTGGAGACACGCTCAGGCAGGGTCAAACATCAAAGTTACGGAAACAAGAAGAGACAAAAAGAAACTGAACATTATACTCAGGTCACGCGCCAATCAAAAGTTGCGTTTGTTATCTTTGACGAGAAAGCCGCATTACGTGACCTCGCCGGTTGTCGTGTTTTCTCTCAAGCACTGCATCCGCTCCGTCAGCCGGCTGGGTTTACGGGACCTTTTTACAGGACGCCGTTAAAAGCGCGATAAGGGGCGGGCGTCAAACTCAACAAGCGAGTCTCTGAGACTCACTTGAGCGTGGAGGAGCTGTAAGCATGCGAGGGCGACGCCTCAGGAGATAGAAATAAACACCATTAAAGGGCGATAAGGCGCTCGTAAAAGTTGCTCCGAGTACCGGTGGGCTGGATTGTTATGTAACACCACGGACGCCATAAAAGTGAGGCCGCCCCGATGACAACATGTCAAGTTTTAACCCTTGTGTAATATTCATATTGTTGTTACTCAGCCAGTGTTTGTGGGTTTGATGGACCTGTTGCATTTTGTGGCTTTTAATGCTTCACAATCAAACACTTGTATGTTAAAATAATGAACAGATGTTTACTTTATCCCAATAAATATCTGTTCAATATTTTAACATAAAGTTGTTTGACTGTAAGGCATTACAGGAGGACAGAGTGTAGGTACACAGAACATCAGAGGGTCAAATGTGCAAGAAAATGAGAGCAGACAGTGTTGACAAAAAATGTTGCAACCTTGTGTGGGAACCGCAGGTGCAGTAACACAAAAGAATAATCCCTGTGGGATGCAGAAACTGCCAGAGAAATTTTCCGTGCAACATTTATATTGTTGTTACTCAGCCAGCATTTGTGGGTCTGATGGACCCCATGCATTTTGTGGCTTTTAAATGCCTCACAATCAAACCCTTTAAAGTTAAAATACAGAACAGATTTTTACCTTATCCCAATAAATATCTGTTTAGTATTTTAACATAAAGTTGTTTGATTGTGAGGCATTACAGGAGGAGGGCAGAGTGTAGGTACACAGAACATCAGAGGGTCAAATGTGTGAGAAAATGAGAGCAGGCAGTGTTGACAAAAAATGTTGCAACCTTGTGTGGGAACCGCAGGTGCAGAAACACAGAAGAAGAATCCCTGTGGGATGCAGAAACTGTCAGAGAAATTTTCCGTGCATTTTTCATATTGTTGTTACTTAGCCAGCGTTTGTGGGTTTGATGGACCCCTTGCGTTTTAGTGCTTTTAGCTCAACATGTTTTGTTTAGTTGGAAGTGAAATTATTACTGGAAAAAATGTGCACATTTCCACTGACACAGATGACAGCGCAATATATGAATGTTCTTTTTCCAATTTTGTGAGTAAACATTGAATAGTTGTGCTGCCTGGTCAGGGGTCATTTCACTTTTTTACAGTGTGTATTTGACTGCTAGCCTCTCTTTGATAGAGTCAATTTAGTCAAACATAACTCGTGCTTACGTTGGATTTGTAAAACCGAGTCATGTCCCAGCAGACACAAGACATTAAAACAACGCTGAGAACTTGTTGAATGAGGTCCTGACATTGAGCAACTCAAACCTAAAGTTGAAACAACATTATTTTTGATTACTTTTAATCAATGTTGGGTTCTGACACTGATTTGACCATTGAATATTGGTAACCGTTCAACAATTTGCTCACGCATTTGTTCACAAAGTGGTGACCCTCGCTCCATCCTTGTTTGTGAATGTCTGAGCATTTCATGGCAGCTGCTTTGATACCCAATCATGGCACTCACCTGTTCCCAATTAGCCTGTCCATCTACGGGATTTTCCTAATGATAATAAAGTTCTCCAGTTTAAACATTAGGTATCTTGTCTCTGCAGTCTATTCAATTAAATATAGGTCAAAAAGGATTGGCAAATCATTGTGTTCTGTTTTTATTTACCATTTACACAACGTGCCAACTTCACTGGTTTTGGGGTTTGTATGTTTGTGGATAAAAAGGATGAGAGAGAGGGGATAGGATAGGACAGGAGAGGATATGTGAATGAAATGAATGAATGAATGAAACAAGTTTATTTCGGTCATATAAGCAATCAAATCAAGCAACCATTTTGTGTGATCAGTTTTACAGCACAGGTTATACGTAAACAATCATACACATTTACACACAAAAGAAAATAAAAAGAATGACCAAAAAAGGAATAGGCTGAAGCCAAAGCTTATATTTGCCTATCCTATACCTTCACTGAAAATTAGATTGCCTGGAACCAAAATTAAAAAAAAATTAAAAAATCAATGGGATGAAAGTAATTGTTATTATATTTTATAATTATCAATTATTTCACCTTTCAAGGTTTTCTTAAACCTTACCAAAGAAGTGCATGTCTTCAGCTCATCACTGAGCTTGTTCCACCATTTAACTCCTAAAACTGTAATACATTTGTATTTTATATTCGTTCTCGCTTTACCTATTTCAAAAATCACTATCCCCGTAAATTGTAGTTTTTTCCTCTTAAATGAAATAGCCTAAGAATACAAGTTGGAAGGTTGTTGTTCTTTACTCGAAACATAATTTCCATTGTTTTTAAAAACACAATGTCTGAAAATTTTAATACATTTAAACTTATAAATAATGGATTTGTATGTTCATAGTAACAGGCTTTGTGTATTATTCTAATGACCCTTTTTTGAAGTTTTATCATTGGGTCCATGTTTGTTTTATAAACATTTTCCCAAATTTCAACACAATACGTTAAATATGGAAGAATAAAAGAATAATACAAAAAATGCAGGCATTTCTTATTCAGCATGTGTCTTACTTTATAAAGAATAGCAATAGATTTGGATATTTTTCCCTTCAAATATTCAATATGCGGTTTCCAACACAGTTTATGATCAATTATTATTCCCAAGAATTTAGTTTCATATACTCTATCAATTTCCACTTGATTTAATTTTAATTTTGCTTCACAATTTGTCCTTGCACCACTAAACACCATGAATTTAGTTTTCTTATCCTTTAATGATAACTTATTATTATCAAACCATTTTTTTAGCTGAATTAACTCAACCTCTATTATCCTCAACACTTCCTTCAAGTCTTCTCCTCAACAGTATACATTTGTATCATCGACAAACATAATACATTTTAATTTATTAGATACTGAACAAATATCATTTAGGTAAAGTATAAATAACTTAAGTCCCAATACTGAGCCTTGTGGAACCCCACAAGTTACTCTTCTTGGCTGTGATTTAGTCTTATTAATTTCCACATATTGAGATCTGTTACTTAAATAACTACTTAACCACTGTTGTGAAACACCTCTTATGCCGTAGTTTTCCAATTTTTGCAGAAGTAACGAGTGATCGATTGTGTCAAAAGCTTTCCATAAGTCAATAAATACCCCAACACACCGTGCTTTTTTTCTATTGCTGTAGCTATGTTTTTCTACAAAGTCCATCACTGCTAGGGACGTAGATCGATTACTCCTGAACCCATACTGATGGTCATTCAGTAGCTCATGTTTGTCAATGAACTTACCAAGTCTATTTACAAATAATTTCTCAAAAATATTTGCAAATATGAGGTAGTAAAGACAGGTCTGTAATTTGAGACCATATGTTTATCACCATTTTCATAAATTGGAATAACTTTTGCGATTTTCATTTTGTCTCGAAAAATTCCAGTTGATAAAGTTTATTGCATATATAAGTAAACGGCATCAGGACACAATCCATCACTTCTTAAACAAGTGACATGTCCACGTTGTTACCATCGACAAATTTTTTGTTTTTAAACTTTCTGAACACTTCTAACACATCACTTTCACAAACTCCGCCAAGAAACATTGAATTTTTTTATGTCATATATATGCTTTAACTTTTTCTCATCCTTCATATTAAAATTAATATTTTTTGCCAAAGTTGGGCCAACATTCACCAATTTTTTATTGAATTCCTCAGCTATTTCTTCTATATTTTCAATAATTGAGTTGTCATCTTTTACCAGATATGCTGTAAGTTCCTTTTTGCTAGATTTTTTCATCATAGTATTAAGCACATGCCAGGTTTCAATTATATTATTTTTATGTTTATGCAGCAAAAAATGACAATAAAGGTCCTTATTGTCATTGCACAAGAACAACGAAACTTTGTTTTCAGCACAAACCCGTTCAAGATTAGACAAACAAACAGTGTACAGCAGGGGTCTCATTGGGTTAAAATAGTTTGGCCGGGGGCCGGCTGTTTTTATATATATATATATATATATATATATATATATATATATATATATATATATATATATATATATATATATATATATATATATATATATATATATATATACATATATATATATATGTACATATATATATATATATATAAATATATATATATATAAACATATATATATGTATATATTTATATATATATGTATATATATATATATATATATATATATATATATATATATATATATACATATATATATATGTATATATATATATATATATATATATATATATATATACATATATATATATATATATATATATATATATATATATATATATATATATATATATATATATATATCCATCCATCCATCTTCCTCCGCTTATCCGAGGTCGGGTTGCGGGGGCAACAACCTAAGCAGGGAAACCCAGACTTCCCTCTCCCCAGCCACTTCGTCTAGCTCTTCCCGGGGGATCCCGAGGCGTTCCCAGGCCAGCCGGGAGACATAGTCTTCCCAACGTGTCCTGGGTCTTCCCCGTGGCCTCCTACCGGCTGGACGTGCCCTAAACACCTCCCTCGGGAGGCGTTCGGGTGGCATCCTGACCAGATGCCCGAACCACCTCATCTGGCTCCTCTCGATGTGGAGGAGCAGCGGCTTTACTTTGAGTTCCTCCCGGATGGCAGAGCTTCTCACCCTATCTCTAAGGGAGAGCCCCGCCACACGGCGGAGGAAACTCATTTCGGCCGCTTGTACCCGTGATCTTATCCTTTCGGTCATGACCCAAAGCTCATGACCATAGGTGAGGATGGGAACGTAGATCGACCGGTAAATTGAGAGCTTTGCCCTCCGGCTCAGCTCCTTCTTCACCACAACGGATCGGTACAACGTCCGCATTACTGAAGACGCCGCACCGATCCGCCTGTCGATATCACGATCCACTCTTCCCCCACTGGTGAACAAGACTTCTAGGTACTTGAACTCCTCCACTTGGGGCAGGGTCTCCTCCCCAACACGGAGATGGCATTCCACCCTTTTCCGGGCGAGAACCATGGACTCGGACTTGGAGGTGCTGATTCTCATTCCGGTCGCTTCACACTCGGTCAAAAAAGAGTGAGAAAGTTGAGGAATGCTCATCAAAGACTTTTTTGGAAAATCCCACAGGTGAACAGGCTAATGGGGAACAGGTGGGGTGCCATGATTGGGTATAAAAGCAGCTTCCATGAAATGCTCAGTCTTTCACAAACAAAGGACGGGGCGAGGGTCACCACTCTAAATTGTCTATGACTGGTCCTAAAAAAAAAAAAATACGGAGAGATACTTTTATTTCTCTGAAACCTCAACTGCTATCACTAGACAACGTGTCTGCCATGATCTGTTATGACTGTTTTGGTTTTGTGTCATGTTTTCCTGCAACCACATTTCAGTTTCGTCCATCCGCCCTCCACCTTCGCATGTGCGTGACCTTAAAGACTCATTAGACATGCATGGGACTGTGTGTGTGTGTGAGTGTGTGTGTGTGTGTGTGTGTGTGTGTGTGTGTGTGTGTGTGTATGGGTAAGTGTGTTACAAAACACTTTGTGGGCAGCTGCTGAGGTGCTCCCTCCTCCACTACTTTCTACTTTAGTCACCCTGGTGTGCACTGAGCCGGCAGTCAGTTTGCAAGCAAACATTTGCTGTTTTTTAAAACCACATCACTCATCCGGGACTTTTTTTTTTTTTTTTTTTTCCGAATGTGGTGTCTCCCACCGTTCCTTATTTTAGCGGCAGGTTACAAGAATACATCACGTCTGTGCTAACCACAACATTAGGCACACCTGCGCAATGTGGCGGTACCCCGTGTAAAAACCATACCCACTGTTGTGCCTTTTTGGAATGAAAAATGTTCATATCAAAATCATATTCATTTAACCATGAAGTGAATAACAAGGCTGAATGATATAATCAACAATGTTTATCAGGTGGTAACTTAACCGTCACTTAAAAATAACAATGTCTTGGTAAGGCGAGAACTCTTTTTTTAGTTATTAGCTACATAATAAATGGTTCTAGACTTAGACTTAGACTTAGATTTCCTTTTTATTGTCATTCAGATTTGAACTTTACAGTACAGATAAGAACACAATTTTGTTTCATTAGCTCGTGGTAGTGCAGGATAAAAAAGCAATAAGGTGCAGATATGAATAAATAGATTAATGTCCAGATAAATATATTGCACTTTTGCACATGCATCCAGGTTTATGGATGTATGTTGTATTGTCTTTATATTCCAGCCAGTTAATCAATTTTTTGGGGGGAATTGAGGGGATTATTATGATGCGTTCAAGAGTCTTACGGCCTGTGGGAAGAAGCTGTTACTAAAACTAGATGTTCTGCTACGGAGGCTGCGGAACCTCTTTCTAGAGTCCAGCAGTGAAAACAGTCCTTGGTGGGGGTGAGAGGAGTCTGCAGATTTTCTGAGCCCTGGTCAGGCAGCGGCTTTTTTCTCGATCTCCTGGAAAGGAGGAAGAAGAGTCCTGATGATCGTGTCCACCGTCCTCACCACTCTCTGGAGAGACTTCCAGTCTGACACACTTTAGGCTCCAGTCCAGACTGAGATGCTGTTGGTCAGCAGGCTGTCTATAATGCCTCTGTAGAATGTGCTGAGAACGGGGGGAAGGAGCTGTGCTTTTTTTCATCCCAAGCAAAGAGTGCATGCTCTGCTGAGCTCTTTTTACAAGAGCTCCGGTGTGTAGGGACCAGGTCATATGTCAGAGTTATTTGGTGACGAACCCCAAGATGCAGAGATGGAGGCAAACATTGAATGGGAAAACATGGTTTTAATTTAAAATACTACAACTAGAACAAACAAAGGGTACGAACAAAAAGCACGCACGTGGGCGGATATAACAAACTAAGGGCTATGAACAAACAAATCGGAAGCAGGGAACAAAAAACAGTAAGCTACAAAACAACTACCAAATATAGCTTACCGCTACTCTGCATTCACACGACCAGTAGGAATGACAAGTAGAAAATGACATTGACACGACAATACAAATGATCCAGCACTGACTGGAGGAACAAAGCAGGTAAAATAGGAGCTGGCTGACTGACATCAGGTGTGACCAGATGCCAATCAGCCGCAGCTGAGTGAAAACAGGACACAGGGAGACAGACAGGAAGCCGAACCAAAATAAGAGCACTAGACAGGAACTAAGGACAGGAAATACTAAACACAGAAGAAACAAACAAATGCAGAGGAAAAAAATAAAACGTAGTCAAACTGTCAGAGGAAAGCCTGACATCATATTGTCAGTTATCTGCACCCCCAGGAACTTGGTGCTGCTTACCATCTCCACCGCTGTGCCGTTGATGAAGAGTGGAGCGTGGCTGGATTGGTGCTTCCTGAAGTCGACGATGATCTCCTTGGTTTTGTCGACGTTCAGGACCAGGTTGTTGGTTCTGCACCAGTCAACCAGATGTTTCACCTCCTCCCTGTAATCCATGTCGTTGTTGTCACGGATGAGGCCCACTACTGTCGTGTCGTCCGCATACTTCACAATGTGGTTAGTAGTGGACCTGGCGCAGCAGTCATGGGTCATCAATGTGAACAGCAGCGGACTCAGGACACAGCCCTGGGGGGAGCCAGTGCTCAGGGAGATGGCACTGGAGGTGTTGTTGCCCACTCTCACAGATTGGGGTCTGTCTGTGAGGAAGTCAAGCAGCCAGTTGCATCGGGGGGTACTGAAACCAAGGGGGGGCAGTTTGCTCATCAAGTGCTGCGGGTTGATGGTGTTGAACACCGTGCTGAAGTCCAGAAACAACATCCGCACGTGTGTGTCCTTTCCTTCCAGATGTTCTAAGCTCAGGTGGAGTGCAGAGGAGATGGCGTCCTCTGTGGAGCGGTTAGGGCGATAAACAAACTGGTATGGGTCGAATGTGGGGGGAAGTCTGGAGATCGTACTGTCACAACTGAAGCAGTACGTGGGCATCTCAGGTGCAGCCCTAAGCTGGTTTCAGTCCTACCTAACTGACCTGAGTTTCTCTGTGCAGCTAGGAGACTTCCTCTCCTCGGTGGCACCCCTTACCTGTGGTGTTCCTCAAGGGTCAATTCTAGGTCCCATACTCTTCCTACCCTACATACTTCTTTTAGGTGAAATTCTGGTCAAGCACAATGTCTCATTCCATTGTTATGCCGATGATGTTCAGATCTACTTATCTCTTAAGGCCACAGGACAGGTCGCACTTCAGCCACTGCTTGACTGTCTGACTGACATTAAAGTATGGATGAGTGCAAACTTCATCAATCTTAATGAGAGCAAGACCGAGATCATCATCTTCGGCGAAACATCTCCAGTCTCGTTTGCCAGTGCTCTAGGTCCTCTGGGTGCAAACATCCGGTCCTCCATGAGAAATCTCGGAGTGATCTTTGATAGTGCCTTCAAATTCACCAAACAGGTCAGCTCAGTGGTTAGTACCAGCTTTTACCATCTCAGAACCCTAGCAAAGACCAAGGCCTATCTCTCCCAAAGCGACCGGGAGACTGCTATTTACGGTTTCATCACACATCTAGTAAACTACAGCAATTCACTGTACATTGGCATTGATCTTATAATCTTAAAACAGCCTAGGTTGGCCTTCAGGGTTTTACACATTTTCTTAATGTGACTTTTAAAATTCAGCTGATAGTCTATGATTATGCCCAAATATTTGACTTCAGGTACTTGTTCAATGACCTCATCATTCATTTTTATATTCAGGTTTGTTTGAGGTTGCTTTTTATGAGTTAGTCTTTTTAGTGTTCAGGGTTAAACAGGATGATGCCAGCCAAGATGCTATTTTTTCTATTTTAGCATTTAGCTTTTCAGCAACAAGAGTACAGGTCTTAGCAGATGTATATACGACTGTGTCATCCGCATACATCTGTAAATCTATATCTGTGCATACATCTGGTACGTCATTGATGTGTAGACTGAAGAGTATCGGTCCGAAGACACTACCCTGAGGTATCCCTATTTCAATTTTGCGGAAGGAAGATCTCACATTATTAATGTTGACACATTGTTCACGGCCCTTTAGATATGACTCAAACCAGGACAATGGCTGTTTGGATAAGTTCAATTTAGTTAGTTTTGAAAATAAAATGTCATGATTGACTGTATCAAATGCTTTTTTTAAGTCTAAAAATACTGCACCGACCACCTGTCCTTTGTCAAGGGAATGTTTGATGTTTTCAGTTAAAAAACAAGTGGCAGATTCTGTAGAATGGTTACGTCTGAATCCGAATAAGGATGCCGCTATATTTTTTTAAGAAAAGCTGTGTCTAGGTTATAAATATCCTTTGAGTATGTGGTGTTTAGGTCATGTATGGCATTTAAGACAGATGTCTGAGTAACCTCCTTGAGCTGAAATGAGCTGTCTTGTTTATCAGGTATGTCTGTTGTTTGGTCATCATTAGTCATACAAGAGAAACCCGATGAAAGGTTTTTGACAGATTATATAAAGAATTCATTGAACTCATCTGACACTTGTGTACAATCAGTAATGATTTTCTCTCCTGCTTTAAGTTTATATTGGGTTTGAGTGGTGTTACCCTCTGGGTTTAATAGGTTATGTAGTAGTTTCCAGATCATTTTGCCATTTCCTTTGGCTTCTAAAAGCATGTGGATGTAATAGTTTGATTGGGACATTCTGGGCTGTTTAAATACTTGATTACGTAAGTCTTTAAATATTTTCGAATCAGTGTCTCTACGAGTTTTGACAAAAGTTTTGTTGTTTGATCAAGTGAAATGAGTCCAATAGAGAACAATTGCAGGTATGAAAAACCCTTTATCAACAATTTAGTGCTTTTGCCAATAGCTAAAATGATGCACAAAGCAAAATATAACACGCTACCCAAGAATGTACAACAATTCTTCTCAACAAAAGAGGAGAAATATAATCTTAGAGGAAAATCTAATTGAAAACATTTGTATGCCCGCACAACTCTTAAAACCTTCAGCATATCTGTATGTGGAATTAAATGATGGAATGTATTAATAAAAGAAATCAAACAAAGCACCAATTTGATTCAGTTTAAGTGACTGTTCAGACTACAAGTGTTTACAAGTTACACAGAACAAGAATTATGATGAACATCTTGAATCTTTTTTTTGTCTTTTATTATTATTATTATTATTTTGTAGATAAAGTTTATTTATGTATTCAATCTTTGTTTACTGCCCTGCGATGAGGTGGCGACTTGTCCAGGGTGTACCCCTCCTTCCGCCCGATTGTAGCTGAGATAGGCACCAGCGCCCACCGCGACACCAAAAGGGACAAGGGGTAGAAAATGGATGGATGGATGGATGAATATACAATATATTTATTCACTTACTATGACATCTTATTATTGTTTATTTATTCGCTGTTCTGTTACAGAGAACAAGGCAATGGGATACAGTTGCTATGGTATGAAAAGGGGTAGGACTAAATAAGCTCAGCTCCTTTTCGGACGTGCTGTAATGATACAACTGGGAATATGTGACACATTACAGTGTATTATATGCATGTTCCAAATAAAGTGAGACTGAAAAACATCCAACCTATTTATTATCAACAGTCTGGAATGCACATATGCTGTCGTTAAGTGGAAGTGCAGTGGTATTTGTTTTGATTGACACCACAAGGTGGCCACATAAATTCATTAATTTAAGCTCACAATGCAATAAGTGAGTTTTGACTTTTTGACCTTTGACCTACAATGTATGCTGTCCACTTACCCGATGTTATACTGTATATGAAAAACAGTATAGTTTGTATTATTAACTTCAACTGTGAGTACGCAGTAAGTAGAATAATGCAGACACGTTTATTACTGGTTAATTTTTAATACTCTCTAATCTGCCTCAAAGAATTTGTAATATGCCATTGTAACTATTTGATACTTGTTTAAATTGACAAATATCAAGTTTTAGACTGCAATAGTGTTCAATTCAAGACACTTTTAACATACAAACCCCGTTTCCATATGAGTTGGGAAATTGTGTTAGATGTAAATATAAACGGAATACAATGTTTTGCAAATCATTTTCAACCCATATTCAGTTGACTATGCTACAAAGACAACATATTTGATGTTCAAACTGATAAACAATTTTTTTTTGCAAATAATCATTAACTTTACAATTTGATGCCAGCAACACATGACAAAGAAGTTGGGAAAGCTGGCAATAAATACTGATAAAGTTGAGGAATGCTCATCAAACACTTATTTGGAACATCCAACAGGTGTGCAGGCTAATTGGGAACAGGTGGGTGCCATGATTGGGTTTAAAAACAGCTTCCCAAAAAATGTTCAGTCTTTCACAAGAAAGGATGGGGCGAGGTACACCCCTTTGTCCACAACTGCGTGAGCAAATAGTCAAACAGTTTAAGAAAAACGTTTCTGAAAGTGCGATTGAAAGAAATTTAGGGATTTCAACATCTACACTCCACAATATAATCAAAAGGTTCAGAGAATCTGGAGAAATCACTCCATGTAAGCGGCATGGCCGGAAACCAACATTGAATGACCATGACCTTCGATCCCTCAGACGGCACTGTATCAAAAACCAACATCAATCTCTAAAGGATATCACCACATGGGCTCAGGAACACTTCAGAAAACCACTGTCACTAAATACAGTTATTCGCTATATCTGTAAGTGCAAGTTAAAGCTCTACTATGCAAAGCGAAAGCCATTTATCAACAACATCCAGAAACGCTGCGGCTTCTCTGGGTCCGAGATCATCTAAGATGGACTGATGCAAAGTGGAAAAGTGTTCTGTGGTCTAACGAGTCCACATTTCAAATTGTATTTGGAAATATTACACATTGTGTTATCCGGACCAAAGGGGAAGCGAACCATCCAGACTGTTATGGACGCAAAGTTCAAAAGCCAGAATCCGTGATGGTATGGGGGTGCATTAGTGCCCAAGGCATGGGTAACTTACACATCTGTCTCAGCACCATTAATGCTGAAAAGTACATACAGGTTTTGGAACAACATATGTTGCCATCCAAGCGCCGTCTTTTTCATGGACGCCCCTGCTTATTTCAGCAAGACAATGCCAAGCCACATTCAGCACGTGTTACAACAGCGTGGCTTCGTAAAAAAAAGTGTGCGGGTACTTTCCTGGCCCGCCTGCAGTCCAGACCTGTCTCCCATCGAAAATGTGTGGCGCAAAATGAAGCGTAAAATACGACATCGGAGACCCCGGACTGTTGAACGACTGAAGCTCTACATAAAACAAGAATGGGAAAGAATTCCACTTTCAAAGCTTCAACAATTAGTTTCCTCAGTTCCCAAATGTTTATTGAGTGTTGTTAAAAGAAAAGGTGATGTAACACAGTGGTGAACATGCCCTTTCCCAACTACTTTGGCACGTGTTGCAGCCATGAAATTCTAAGTTAATTATTATTAGCAAAAAAAGAATAAAGTTTATGAGTTTGAACATCAAATATCTTGTCTTTGAAGTGCATTCAACTGAATATGGGTTGAAAATTATTTGCAAATCATTGTATTCCGTTTATATTTACATCTAACACAATTTCCCAACACATATGGAAACGGGGTTCATATTTTTTAAAATATTTTCCTACATATCCATCCATCCATTTTCTTTTGGGGTCGCGGGGGGCACTGCTGCCTATCTCAGCTTCAAGTTAAATGTTGTGCTGTTTAAAATATTAATATTTTTAAATACTGGCTACCATTTAAAAAGGGAAAAACTATTGCAATGGCGAATGTGGCTTGCTGCGTGACAGCTGAGGTCAGACATTAGATTAGTAAAACCTTTCCAGCTGGTGTTGTCCAAAGCGTTATAAAAAGGACTCGGACCACATATGTTCTGTCTCTGTGACCCAGGGGAAGCTGGTCAAGTACTTCAGCCGCCAGCTGTCCTGCAAGTGCAAAGTGGCCTTAGAGGAGCGATGCGCCGAGCTGGAGGACTTCCCTCGCCTTGGCCACTGGTTCCGCATCGTCAACCTGAGGAAAGAGGTCACGCAGGTGAGTCAAACCAGGGTCAGGTGGCCAAAAGGAAGTTGGTTTCTATAGTAATGTTTAAAGGCCTACTGAAATGAGATTTTCTTATTCAAACGGGGATAGCAGGTCCATTCTATGTGTCATACTTGATCATTTCGCGATATTGCCATATTTTGGCTGAAATAATTTATTATTATCGAAGATAAAGTTCGCAACTTTTGGTCGCTAATAAAAAAGCCTTGCCTGTACCGGAAGTAGCAGACGATATGCGCGTGACGTAACGGGTTGTGGAGCTCCTCACATCCTCACATTGTTTATAATCATGGCCACCAGCAGCGAGAGCAATTCGGACCGAGAGAGCGACAATTTCCCCATTAATTTGAGCGAGAATGAAAGATTTGTGGATGAGGATAGTCAGAATGAAGGACTAGAAGGAAAAAAACAGGGCAGTGGGTGCGATTCAGATGTTATTAGACACATTTACTAGGATAATTCTGGACAATCCTTTATCTGCTTATTGTGTTACTAGTGTTTTAGTGAGATTATATAGTCGTACCTGAAAGTCGGAGAGGTGTGGCCACGGGTGTGGTGACAGCCAGTGTCTCTGAGGGAAGCCACGTTTCTCGACGAGGCGAAGCAAAGGCCGCCGGTCGGGCCGGGCTGGGCTTTTTTTCCCCCCTCCTACACGGTGGAAGCATCCCAGGTTCGGGGGTGGCCAGTCGGAGGAGGCAAGACAGTCCGCAGCTGCCTCTTTGACGTCGACAGACGTGAATCGCTCTCTGCAAAAACAAATATTAATTTAAGAAACGCTTAACAAATGCCAACATACAACTAAATGTTTTGTAGCAAAGAAAATGTAAACTTAAATATGCAAACAAAAAAAAAATAAATACCTTCAAAATAAAACAAATAAATTAAGAGCCAGAAATTCCAATATAAAAACTAAATGTTCTGTAGCCTACTTTTAAAAATATAACAAAGAAAATATCAACTTAAATGTGCAAACAAAAATAAAATATATAGGCTCCCTTAAATAAAACAAAACAAATATTAAACCAAGTGCCAGAAATGCCAACATAAAAACTAAAATTTCTGAAGCTTACATTTAAAAATATAAAAATGGAAATATCAACTTAAATATGCAATAAAAATGTTATGTGTTGAGATAATGGGGACAGGGCGCGTGTGTGTGCTTGTTTTCATGTGGCTTGAGTCAACATTAGCCGTTAGCTTGGAGAATGAATGGAGAACGGATGCCAATGGCATGAAACATATCCCCGCGACGGGAGGAGAATCACTTGCGGCATTGGGGCAAGCAGAGCAGAGAGCGAGAGCGTTGTCGTTCACTGAGTGATTCATGTCGTTAATTCGCTGTGAACGAATCGTTCGCTCAGTCCCTCCTCCCTCCCCCATGATGAGTAGCTGGCTGCATCGTTCGCCGACGTCGAGGGTTCAGTGAGTCACAGAATGCGCCAGTTCCACTCATACCGGCATGGTCGCGTCGGAGCTCAACTGAACTGAGAAAGGAACGAATCAATTCATGAAGTGATTTGGTTCAGTACGTTCACTCAAAAGATTTGTTCGTTCGAACGAATCGTTCGCGAACGACACAACACTAATCGGCAGTTATTAAGACTGTACTGAATCACTAGAATCAGTTCCTTAAATTGAGTTGTTCAAAAAATGTGTTCACCGAATCGAAAAAAATGACAGTGAGTGACTGTATGTAAACCTGAATCACCTCTGCAGCAGCAGTTTTGTGTGCAGGTCGGCGAATCATGAGTCAGTCAGTAACAGCTTCCCCAGCGGCAGATCTCGGTGCGTGTCAGTTCGCGAAAGACACAAGCCCTCAGCACCCAAAGAACGACGCGCACAGTGACTAAACGAGAACTTCGATGTGACGTCCTCCTCCGCGACACAGTCAGTTCTCTGTCAGTAGGTTCGCAAGTCCTGATTCTGAATGAGTGAGTGAGTGCAGCGCGAACCTGAATCACGTCCTCAGCGACAACCAGTCAGTTCTTGTAGGTTTGTGAAGCGAACCTGAATCACTCAGCTACAGTTCTGTGGGCCAGAGGGCGACAGACGTGAATCGCTCTCTGCCCTGACAGACTCCCTTTGTTCGCAAACAGATATTGCAGCTGTAGTAGAGATTCTGTTACTTTTAAAAACACTGTGTGTGCGTTTTCGGCCTGTCCAATAAACAAAGTGTGACTACTATAAATGTCTTGGTTGTTAAATATGTTTTATTGCACTGAAATGAAAATAAGAAATAAATAAAAGTGGGAAAGAAAAAAATAGTAATAGCCTACTAAAATCACTCACGGCATTGGGGCAAGCAGAGCAGAGAGCGAGAGCGTTGTCGTTCACTGAGTGATTCATGTCGTTAATCTGCGGTGAACGAATCGTTCGCTCAGTCTCTCCTCCCGCCCCCATGATGAGCTGCTGGCTGCGTCGTTCGCCAATGTCGAGGGTTCAGTGAGTCACAGAATGCGCCAGTTCCACTAATACCGGCATGGTCGGTATGAGTGGTCGGTAAGCTCAACTGAACTGAGAAAGGAATGAATCCGTTCATGAAGTGATCTGGTTCTGTACGTTCACTCAAAAGATTCGTACGTTCGAACGAATCGTTTGCGGACGACACTACACTACCCCCGGTAAATTGAGTTTGAGACCCCTGATCCTAACAATTCAGAAAAAAAACCTGTAAAACAATGGTATTTTTCTGTGGAACTGCCAGCATTGTCACTTCATTTAAGGTGGTTGATCGTAATAATTTGGAAAAACTCTGTAGAATAAAGGTATTTTTCTGCAGAACTGTTTGCATCGTCACTTTATTAAAGGTGGTTACTCTTAATAATTTAGTAAAAATCTGTAAAATTACGATAATTCTCTGCAAAACGTTTCATGAACATTTCTGTAAATATAATGTTTTTGATCATCATTTGGTTTACAATGTTTTACTTTAATTTTATGGTTTACGTTTGGCAGCTGTAGCTGCCAGTAGATGACCGTTTTTTTACAGATTTTTTTTATTTTTACACTGTAGTAAAGCTTCACCTTCGGGAATGTAAACAAGGAAACACCGGCTGTGTTTGTGTTGCTAAAGGCGGCCGCAATACACCACTTCCCACCTACATATTTCTTCTTTGACGTCTCCATTATTAATTGAACAAATTGCAAAAGATTCAGCAACACAGATGTCCAGAATACTGTGTAATTATGCCATGAAAAGAGACTACTTTTAGCCGTGAGCGGTGCTGGAAGAACATGTCCCCTACAACCGGTGATGTCACGCCCACGCGTCATCATTCCGCGACGTTTTCAACAGGATACTTCGTGGGAAATTTAAAATTGCAATTTAGTAAACTAAACCGGCCGTATTGGCATGTGTTGCAATGTTAATATTGCATCATTGATATATAAACTATCAGACTGCGTGGTCGGTAGTAGTGGGTTTCAGTAGGCCTTTAGACATATGACTTGTTTGTTACATTTACAGTTTCCGTTCTTTGCTTTAAATTGTGAATGATTTGGCTTTTTTAATAGCAACATAAACAGAAAGTGGTTGGATGCAGTGCAGCTGTGAATCCTGCAGAGGCCGCTGTCTCACTAGTTATTCTACGCCGGACAGTTGAA
This sequence comes from Nerophis ophidion, assembly GCF_033978795.1. Classification (NCBI taxonomy): domain Eukaryota; kingdom Metazoa; phylum Chordata; class Actinopteri; order Syngnathiformes; family Syngnathidae; genus Nerophis; species Nerophis ophidion. The sequence goes on from NC_084611.1 coordinate 41,159,314, forward strand.
CCTTGGATTCAGGAGGAACAGTGCGGTTTTCGTCCTGGTCGTGGAACTGTGGACCAGGTCTATACTCTGGGCAGGGTCCTTGAGGGTGCATGAGAGTTTTCCCAACCGGTCTACATCTGCTTTGTGGACTTGGAGAAGGCATTCGACCGTTTCACTCGGGAAGTCCTGTGGGGAGTGCTCAGAGAGTATGGGGTATCGGACTGTCTGATTGTGACGGTCCGCTCCCTGTATGATCAGTGTCAGAGCTTGGTCCGCATTGCCGGCAGTAAGTCGGACACGTTTCCAATGAGGGTTGCACTCCGCCAAGGCTGCACTTTGTCACCCATTCTGTTCGTAACTTTTATAGACAGAATTTCTAGGCGCAGTCAAGGCGTTAAGGGGATCCGGTTTGGTGGCTGCAGGATCAGATCTCTGCTTTTTGCAGATGATGTGGTCCTGATGGCTTCATCTGGCCGGGATCTTCAGCTCTCACTGGATCGGTTCGCAGCCGAGTGAGAAGCGACTGGGATGAGAATTAGCACCTCCAAGTCCGGGTCCATAGTTCTCACCCGGAAAAAGTTGGAGGGCCATCTCTGGGTTGGGGAGGAGACCCTGCCCCAAATGGAGGAGTTAAAGTACCTCGGAGTCGCGATCACTAGTGGGGGAAGAGTGGATGGTGAGATGGACAGGCGTATCGGTGCAGCGTCTTGAGTAATGCCGACGCTGTAACGATCCGCACTAATGTTGGTCATGAAAGCCTGGCTCTCAAGTCTCTGTTCTAACTCATCCCAAAGGTGTTCTATCGGGTTCAGGTCAGGACTCTGCGCAGGCCATTCAAGTTCATCCACACCAAACTCTGTCATCCATGTATTTATGGACTTTGCTTTGTGCACTGGTGCATGTTGGAAGAGAAAGGGGCCCATTCCAAACTGTTCCAACAAGGTTGGGAGCATGGAATCGTCCAAAATGTTTTGGTATCCTGGAGCATTCAAAGTTCCTTTCACTGGAACTAAGGGGCCAACCCCAAATCCTGAAAAACAACCCCACACCACAATTCCTCCTCCAAATTTCACACTCAGCATAATGCAGTCCGGAATGTACCGTTCTCCCGACAACCTCCAAACCCAGACTCGTCCATCAGATTTGTCTGGTTCAAACACTGAGGACATCTATTAAACAGGACAAGAGGCAAAGAATCAGACAGAATTCAATTTGCCTCAGTGAGGAGAAACGTATACATCCGTACCCCTGTACAGTGTCATTATGCTCGCCAAAAAATTGCACGCCTCTTTTTATTTAGACCTTCCCTGACCACATGGCAACAGCTGCCTCCAAAAGGATGGGGTTGTAAAATGACCATCGCCTTTGATTACAAAAAAGTTCAAAAGAAAAGGTCGGTTCAAAAACAGCTCGTAAAAAAGTTAAAAAAAGAGTTACGTAAAAGAGTTCAAAAAGAGGTTTATAAAAGAGTTTAAAAAAGCGGTCGTAAAAGAGTTAAAAAAAGTGGTTCCCGGAGGGGAGTCAGGCCCTGATTCCTCCCCGCTTTGTTGTTCTTGGGTCACGACAATATATTTCTGTTGATTACAATACATAAAAGCAACAGAACAGCTCCATGTTGCTTTCCATCTTACACAGTGGAGTTTTACAAGCCTTCTTCTTGGTAGGTTCAAAGACATGTTTTTGCTTCTCGCTGGGCACTCAATGTAACACAAAGTTTTTATGATAACTTAGAAACAATTATTGTAACAAGATTGCCCGATGGAAAAGCGTAATCATCACTCCAGAGAACGCTGCACTGCTTTAGAGTCCAGTGGCAACATGCTTTACACCACTGCATCCCACGCTTTGCATTGGACTTGGTGATATATGGCTTAGATTCAGCTGCACGCCCATGAAAACCCATTCCATGAAGCTCTCTGCGTACTGTACGTGGGCTAATTGGAAGGTCACATGAAGTGGAGCTCTGTAGGAACTGACTGTGCAGAAAGTCTTTACACTATGCGCTTCAGCATCCGCCAATGCCTTTCTGTTAGTTTACGTGGCCTACCACTTGGTGGCTGAGTTGCTGTTGTTCCCAAACTCTGCCATTTTCTTATAATAAAGCAGACAGTTGACTTTGGAATATTTAGAAGCGAGGAAATTTCACGACTGGATTTCTTTTTTTTTTGGTGTGTGTGTGTTCTGGACAGGACATGAGCCCGGGCGAGGTGACTCTCGAGGGTCTGCTGGACATGAGCGAGCAACAAGTGTGCGAACTCCTTCAAAAGTTTGGCGCCAGCGAGGAGGAATGCGCCCGACTCAACGCCTCGCTATCCAGCCTCCAGAGGGCCCACCAGCTCGGTAAGACCCCACCATTGGCGGGATAATGTGACAAGAAAGCTAGGAAGAGAACAGGAAATACACTAAATGTTTTTTGTTCTGATAATATGAGCATAACAATACAAACCAGCCTAATTGTGAAGGTATTTTGTTGGAAATGACAACAAGTGACATTACCCAACAATCCTGTGGGTAGCGGTAATGAGCACAAAGAACGTGTTGATGAAAATGAAAGCGCCATTCCACGGAATCAGTGCTATTTGCGACCTTAGAAAATTTTTATTTTCAAGCAGTGGCCTACAGGTTGTACGTTTAATAAATATAATTAAACATAGTAACTAATTTTGCTTTCATGAGCTTTGGACCAAAAATCACTTTTTTTGTGAAGTATGTCAACTGGGGTGGCTGCCACCAGTGTATTAGTAATCACTGTATCACTCATTATGTTCATCCATCCATTTTCTACCGCTTGTCCCTTTTGGGGTAGCAGTGGATTGCTGGAGCCAATCTCAGGTGCACTGGGGGGGAAGGCGGAGTACACCCTGGCCAAGTCGCCACCTCATCGCAGTCATTATGTTCACTCATTATGTATTATTAAAACTGATCTTCACATGGTAAGTGAATAAGGCTTAGACTTCCATTTTATTGTCATTCTAATTTGAACTTCACAGCACAGATAAGAACAAAATTTCGTTACGTAAGCTCATGGTAGTGCAGGATAAAAAATAAAAGAAGCAATTAGGTGCATATATAATTAAATAAATAAATATAAATAATATATATACATATATATATATATATATATATATATATATATATATATAAATATATAGAAATAAATAAATAGATTACTATACAGATGAATATATTGCACTTTTTCACATGCGTCCATGTTTATGGATGTATGTTATATCGTCTTTTTTATTCCAGCGAGTTAATCCATTTTGGGGGGGGGGGATAATTTAATTATGATGCGAATAAGTGTACTTTTGTAGTTTTTTCCCCAATATTTCTGCACAATAACTCAGATATGGTAACACTGGCGAGCAGTAGAGAGTATAGAGCAGGGGTCACCAACGCGGTGCCCGCGGGCACCAGGTAGCCCGTAAAGACCAGATGAGTAGCCTGCTGGCCTGTTCTAAAAATAGCTCAAATAGCAGCACTTACCAGTGAGCTGCCTCTATTTTTTAAATTGTATTTATTTACTAGCAAGCTGGTCTCGCTTTGCTCGACATTTTTAATTCTAAGAGAGACAAAACTCAAATAGAATTTGAAAATCCAAGAAAATATTTTAAAGACTTGGTCTTCACTTGTTTAAATAAATTCAGTCATTTTTTTACTTTGCTTCTTATAACTTTCAGAAAGACAATTTTAGAGAATAAATACAACCTTAAAAATGAATTTAGGATTTTTAAACACATATAGCTTTTTACCTTTTAAATTCCCTCCTCTTCTTTCCTGACAATTTAAATCAATGTTCAAGTTTTTTTTTATTATTATTGTAAAGAATAATAAGTACATTTTAATCTAATTCTTCATTTTAGCTTCTGTTTTTTTGACGAAGAATATTTGTGAAATATTTCTTCAAACTTATTGTGATTAAAATTCAAAAATATTATTCAGGCAAATCTAGAAAATCTTTAAAATGAAATTTAAATCTTATTTCTAAGTCTTTTGAATTTATTTTAAAATTTTTGTTCTGGAAAATCTAGAAGAAATAATGATTTGTCTTTGTTAAAAATATAGCTTGGTTCAATTTGTTATATATTCTAACAAAGTGCAGATTGGATTTTAACCTATTTAAAAGATGTCATCAAAATTCTAAAATTTATCTTAATCAGGAAAACTTACCAATGTTCCATAAATTCTTTTTTAATTTTTTCAAAAAGATTCAAATTAGCTAGTTTTTCTCTTCATTTTTTTCGCTTGAATTTTGAATTTTAAAGATTCGAAATTGAAGATAAACTATGTTTCAAAATTTTGTTTTCATTTTTTTCGTGTTTTTTCTTCTTTTAAACCATTCAATTAAGTGTTTTTTTCATCATTTATTCCCTACAAAAAAATTTCCGTAAAAGGAAAAAATATGTATATCGGAATGACAGAAAGAAATACCCAATTTTTTATATATATATATTTATTTGTTAAAGGTAAATTGAGCAAATTGGTATTTCTGGCAATTTATTTAAGTGTGTATCAAACTGGTAGCCCTTCGCATTAATCAGTACCCAAGAAGTAGCTCTTGGTTTCAAAAAGGTTGGTGACCCCTGCTGTAGAGTGATGTTTGGCCCAGAATGTATTTTGCTTTATTCATTATTGATGTATTTCTTGCTATTTTGTTGTATATTTATTATGATATCTCCAGTTCATTTCTCATCTAATATTAAACCCCAAATGTGGTTTCTTTTACTCTTTCAATGTCTGTCTATTAGAATTTGTTTTTAAATGTGTCAGTTCTACTGTTACCGAATTGCATTATTTTAGTTACACGTAAATCCAAAGATGGTCTCTTTTTGACAAACCATCTCTTTATTTATTCATCATCCATCCATCCATTTTCTACAGCTTATTCCCTTTGAGGTCACGGGGGGTGCTGGTGCCTATCTCAGCTACAATTGGGCGGAAGGCGGTTTACACCCTGGACAAGTCACCTCCTCATCACAGTATTTATTCATCAATTAATTTATTCTGTTATTATTGGAGATACAAAAAAATATATGAGAATTATTGAAAATTAATGGGGGCAGCACGGTGGTACAGGGGTCAGTGCATGTGCCTCACATTACGAAGGTCCTGAGTAGTACTGGGTTCAAACACAGGCTCGGGATCTTTCTATGTGGAGTTTGTATGTTCTCCCCGTGACTGCGTGGGTTCCCTCCGGGTACTCCGGCTTCCTCCCACTTCCAAAGACATGCACCTGGGGTTAAGCCCCTCCCACTTCCAAAGACATGCACCTGGGGATAGGATGATTGGTAACACTAAATGGTCCCTAGTGTGTGAATGTGAGTGTGAATGTTGTCTGTGTTGGCCCTGCCATGAGGTGGCGACTTGTCCAGGGTGTACACCGCCTCTGCACGAATGCAACTGAGATAGGCTCCGACACCCCCCGTGACGGGACAAGCGGTAGGAAATGCTAAAAAACCTGGATCTTTTGCCTTAATTGTTGCCAACACCCTAAAACAGGAGTACTAATTTTAGCTCAGGGACCAAATGAACAATATATCCCCAAGTGGGTAAACTAGTAAAATCATGGCATAATGACTTAAAAGTAAAGACAACTTCAGATTGATTTCTTTGTTTAAATCCTATGCGTCAAAGGCAAGGCCCGTGGGCCAGATCTGGCCTGTTAACGAATGATCTGCGGCCCCCGGGATGATATTTGATTATAGTATTACAACCGGAGAGTATGGAGTATCGGACTGTCTGATTGTGGCGGTCCGCTCCCTGTATGATCAGTGTCAGAGCTTGGTCCGCATTACCGGCAGTAAGTCGGTCACGTTTCCAGTGAGGGTTGGACTCCGCCAAGGCTGCCCTTTGTCACCGATTCTGTTCATAACTTTTATGGACAGAATTTCAAGGCGCAGTCAAGGCATTGAGGGGATCCGGTTTGGTGGCTGCAGGATTAGGTCTCTGCTTTTTGCAGATGATGTGGTACTGATGGCTTCATCTGGCCAGGATCGGTTCGCAGCCGAGTGAGAAGCGACTGGGATGAGAATCAGCACCTCCAAGTCCGAGTCCATGGTTCACGCCCGTAAAAGGGTGGAGTGCCAACTCCGGGTTGGGGAGGGGACCCTGCCCCAAGTGGAGGAGTTCAAGTACCTCGGAGTCTTGTTCACGAGTGAGGGGGGAGTGGATGGTGAGATCGACCAGCGGATCGGTGCGGCGTCTTCAGTAATGCGGCCGCTGTATCGATCCGTTTTGGTGAAGAAGGAGCAAAGCTCTCAATTTACCGGTCGATCTACGTTCCCATCCTCACTTATGGTCATGAGCTTTGGGTCATGACCGAAAGGATAAGATCACGGGTACAAGCGACCGAAATGAGTTTCCTCCGCCGTGTGGCGGGGCTCTCCCTTAGAGATAGGGTGAGAAGCTCTGCAATTCGGGAGGAGCTCAAAGTAAAGCCGTTGCTCCTCCACATGGAGAGGAGCCAGATGAGGTGGTTCAGGCATCTGGTCAGAATGCCACCCGAACGCCTCCCTAGGGAGGTGTTTAGGGGCACGTCCATCCAGTAGGGAAGACCCAGGACACGTTGGGAAGACTATGCCTTCAGGCTGGCCTTGGAACGCCTCGGGATCCCCCGGGAGGAGCTGGACAAAGCGGCTGGGGAGAGGGAAGTCTGGGCTTCCCTGCTTAGGCTGCTGCCCCCGTGACCCGACCTCTGATAAGCATAAGAAGATGGTAAGAAGAATGGATAGAACCGTCCCGAAGGCCACAGCCGCCTGTTGCTGTTTTGCACGTGCCAATATTCCATCAGTATTGCCACTAGGAATTTTCAAAATGGGGTCCCAGGAACCCCATCAAGTCATAAAAATAGGGTCCCACAGTACATTTTTGGGGTCCCACTTTTTTGTTTATCGTTTTGAAAACAATTGATAAACGTATGCATTATCCTTTTGGAAAACATTTGCTATAAACGTTACTTAGTTCGTAAAAAATAATAATAAAAATTCAAAAAAAGTAAAAAAAAAATATGCCTATGTAAATGTATTCAGTTATAAACATTCATTCACTTCCTTCTTTCCTTCATGGGTCTAAACTTTACCGCTGTCGGTATTTTTTTCTATATTTTTATTGTAATATTTTCAGAATGTGTTTGTTCTATTTTTGGTCGAAGTAAGACAAAAATAACAATCTGAAATTCTCTTCATTTTTTTTTTTTCGATGCCATGATTTTAATAGTCCTCCATGAGGTCCCTTTGCTAAAATTAGTTAAAACGTCACATCAAAACAAAATACCAAACATTTTTTTTAAATACTTTGAATGTATTTATAATGTATATACAAACATTATAACATTTTAATGTAATACAGAAAGCGTAGCGATAAAATTATTAGTTTTAAAATGTTTCCTTAAAAACACCAGAGCTTGTGAAAGTGTCTCCTAACACAACAAACTCTTATTTTGTGTATGTATTGTTTTGAAATGTATTTTTTTTCTATCTAACGCATCAATTGTCGCTGCAGTGACGTCACCAGCCTAATTGTCAGCAATTAACCGGCACACCTGCTTTCCATCCGCTCTTGTTTACTTACCACTCCTCTCAACGATATTTGCAAATATTTTAAATGTGCCCGAGAGTAATTTTGGATAAAGTTCATTTCATTTCAAGTTCAGTTCATTTTTCCCCGAGTGTTTTTTTTCTTTTATTGTTTACACGGCTGTGTGCTTTTCCCTGTTAAACCACTTGAGGGCGACAAACACCATGGTTTGCTTTTAATTGTTTAGTTCCCTGCTGCCGCAGTGGCGCAATACAACCATAAGGGGGCAGTGTAAGATCATTCGTTATGCTCTTTGCTTATAAGTGGGCGATACTGCACATTTTGATGTGGACCTGATACCAAGTAAATACAGGGTGAGTATCACCCATACTTTTCATTCGAACATTATGCAAGAATATTAAATAATATGGTGATTTTTGCCTTTGAACCATTGCTGATAATACAATCAGAAGAGAATACATAACAATTTAACAATATATCGATACAACAATATAAGACATTATAATACCCTTTGACTATTTTTTTGATAGCAAAATTAAGTTAATTGTGCAAAATAACTAAAAAAAAAAATACAATGACTTGAGTTTGTTACAATATAACAATGGAGCGTTAACACAACTACAAAAGGCATATATTTGTGAAAAATAAACAATGAACCAAAACGATGACCATTTATGTCATCAAAATAATATACTAACCTTGGTAGTATGATATTATTGTTATTATTATTATTATTATTATTATTATTATTACAAACCCCGTTTCCATATGAATTGGAAAATTGTGTTAGACGTAAATATAAACGGAACACAATGATTTGCAAATCCTTTCCAACCCATCCATATTCAATAGAATGCACTGCAAATACAAGATATTTGATGTTCAAACTCATAAACTTTATTTTCTTTTTTTGCTAATAATAATTAACTTAGAATTTCATGGCTGCAAAACGTGCCAAAGTAGTTGGGAAAGGGCATGTTCACCACTGTGATTTTTTTCACCTTTTCTTTTAACAACACTCAATAAACGTTTGGGAACTGAGGAAACTAATTGTTGAAGCTTTGAAAGTGGACTTCTTTAACATTCTTGCTTGATGGACAGCTTAAGTTGTTCAACAGTCCGGGGTCTTGTTGTCGTATTTTACGCTTCATAATCCGCCACATATTTTCGATGGGAGACATGTCTGGACTGCAGGCGGGCTAGAAAAGTACCCGCACTCTTTTACTACGAAGCCATGCTGTTGTAACACGTGGTTTGGCATTGTTTTGCTGAAATAACCAGGGGCGTCCATGATAACGTTGCTTGGATGACAACATATGTTGTTGTATGGACCATTCAGCATTAATGATGCCTTCACAGATGTGTAAGTTACCCATGCCTTGGGCACTATTACACCCCCATGCCATCACAGATGTTGGCTTTTGAACTTTGCGCCTATAACAATCCGGATGGTTATTTTCCAGTTTGTTTCGGAGGACACCACATCCACAGTTTCCGAATATAATTTGAAATGTGGACTCGTCAGACCACAGAAAACTTTTCCACTTTGCATCAGTCCAACCTAGATGAGCTCGGGACCTGGGTGTTGTTGATAAATGGATTTCGTTTTGCATAGTAGAGTTTTAACTTGCACTTACAGATGGAGCGACCAACTGTAGTTACTGACAGTGGTTTTATGAAGTGTTCCTGAGCCCATGTGGTGATATCCTTCACACACTGATGTCGGTTTTTGATGCAGTACCGCCTGAGGGTTCAAAGGTCCATAATATCATTGCTTACGTCCACTGATTTCTCCCGATTCTCTGAACCTTTTGATGATTTTACGGACTGTAGATGGTAAAATCCCTAAATTCCTTGCAATAGCTCGTTGAGAAATGTTGTTCAAAAACTGTTCGACAATTTGCTTACAAGTTGGTGACCCTCGCTCCATCCTTGTTTGTGAATTACTTAACATTTAATGAAAGCTGCTTTTATACCCAATCATGGCACCCACCTGTTCTCAATTAGCCTGCACACCTGTGGGATTTTCCAAATAAGTGTTTGATGAGCATTCTTCAACTTTATAAGTATTTATTGCCACCTTTCCCAACTTCTTTGTCACGTGTTGCTGGCATCAAATTCTAAAGTTAATGATTATTTGCAAAAAAAAAAATGTTTATCAGTTTGAAGATCAAATATCTTGTTTTTGTAGCATATTCAACTAAATATGGGTTGAAAATGATTTGCAAATCATTGTATTCCGTTTATATTTACATCTAACACAATTTCCCAATTCATATGGAAATGGGGTTTGTAAAATTTATGTTGTTTATTAAAATGTATGTTGTTCAGCACAACGTAAATTTCCATTTACGTTGTGTTATCTTTGCTGTTTGCAATAACATTTTCTATCCTATCTGTGTTTTTTTTTTTTTCCCCAAACATCTCAACTCCTCCGTGTATTGCCTTCACAGACTCTTTGGCACGCCAAAACGGAATCCAATTAAGTGAGATAATTAATCAAATTAGTTGAGTTCCAAGTGAGCCGTGCCTGCAATCAAGAGTCTTGTTGTCTACCATGGAAAAAAAATAGATAATTAGAATATTACTTACGGTTAACCCACTTGCCTCCGGATAATGAGGACTTGCTCGTTAAAATGTTGACGTTATGGCGACCTGCCTGGGGTGGCTAAAAAACTGAGAAAGTTGAGGAATGCTCATCAAACACTTATTTGGAAGAGGTGAACAGGGTACTTGGGAACAGGTGGGTGCCATGATTGGGTATAAAAGCAGCTTCCATGAAATGCTCAGTCATTCACAAACAAGGACGGGGCGAGGGTCACCACATTGTCAACAAATGCGTGAGCAAATTGTCCTACAATTTAAGAACAACATTTCTCAATGAGCTATTGCAAGGAATTTAGGGATTTCACCATCTACGGTCCGTAATATCATCAAAAAGGTTCAGAGAATCTGGAGACATCACTGCATATAAGCGATGATATTAGGAACCTTTCGATCCCTCAGGCGGTACTGCATCAAAAAGCGATATCGGTGTGTAAAGGATATTACCACATGGGCTCAGGAACACTTCAGAAAACCGCTGCCAGTAACAACAGTTAGTCATTACATCTTTAAGTTCAATTTACTATGCAAAGCGAAAGCCATTTATCAACAACACTCGGAAAGGCGGTCGGCTTTGCTGGGCCCGAGCTCACTTACGATGGACTGATGCAAAGTGAAAAAATTGGTCTGTGTTTTGACGAGTCCACATTTGAAATTGTTTTCCGAAACTGTGGACGTACAACAAATTAATGGTTTACTGCTCAAAAGGGCTGCAGGAGAAAAACAGCGAATCAGGTGGAAAAACAACAAATTGTTAGGAATTATGTGATTGCAGGGTTCCAATTGGGAATGATTTCCCAAGACTGGGGAAGTTACCGTAATGTTTGATAAATGCACTAAAGGTTTTATTATTAAGTATTTTTCTGCAGTTTTAAATACGCGTCA